>NC_081149.1:2916200-2931200 GCF_958295425.1 Solea solea | reverse complement strand
GCTCAGGGTGGTATGGCCGTAAGCCGACGGGCTGGGGACACAGACTCCTTTTATAGACTAGGCAAGGCCCCCTGCTCGTGGAGGAGCTCAAAAGTCAGCCTTTCGAACACACTGCACTTGAGCCTTTATCTCCACTACCTGCTACACTCTATTCCAGTATTAGGAAGCTACACCGAGATGGGTAAGCTGCTCCCCATCTCCAAGCTTCTCACGTGCTTGCAGAGCGACATCCAAGGCTGAAACTAGAAGGACGTTAACGTGTGCCCGTGCGTCAACGTAATTGCAAGCCCATGTTTCTTGTAAGGAAGCAACAGTGTAAAAGCTTACAGCACCTGGTATTCCCAGGCGGTCTCCCATCCAAGTACTAACCAGGCCCGACCCTGCTTAGCTTCCGAGATCAGACGAGATCGGGCGTGCTCAGGGTGGTATGGCCGTAAGCCGACGGGCTGGGGACACAGACTCCTTTTATAGACTAGGCAAGGCCCCCTGCTCGTGGAGGAGCTCAAAGGTCAGCCTTTCGAACGTTCAAGAGTTTAAGTTGTTTTTGGTGGGCTTTGCTGTATGGCCGCGCCCTTTGAGTGTGTCAAATGTCAAGCAGCTGTCCGTCAAGGCTCAGAGTGCACTTAGATCACCTTGGGGCGGAGGTGATCAGCAGCAGCCTTTGTTATGCGCACTTAAAAAACATGGCACCACAACAAGTAACTTGTGTGCCAAGATCTTGAGTTGGCCCCAGACACTTGTGGGCCATCGCTTCTCGGCCTTTTGGCTAAGATCAAGTGTAGTATCTGTTCTTATCAGTTTAATATCTGATATGTCCACTATATGGGGATTAAATATTAAATGCATTTTTGAGCATTGGGAGGTGAAAACTGGGGCTTGCTCTCTTCACTCCTTGCATTGACCTGGCATTGCAGTGCCACCAGGAACGGTGCACCATTCTCTTTTTTCTGTGAAAACCAAAGCAAGGCTGGAACTAGAAGGACGTTAACGTGTGCCTGTGCCCGTGCCCGTGCCCGTGCGTCAACGTAATTGCAAGCCCATGTTTCTTGTAAGGAAGCAGCAGTGTAAAAGCTTACAGCACCTGGTTTTCCCAGGCTGTCTTTCATCCAAGTACTAACCAGCCCCGACCCTGCTTAGCTTCCGAGATCAGACGAGATCGGGCGTGCTCAGGGAGGTATGGCCGTAAGCCCAGGGGCCGGGGACACAGACTCCTTTTATAGACTAGGCAAGGCCCCCTGCTCGTGGAGGAGCTCAAAAGTTAGCCTTTCGAACACACTAAACTTGAGCCTTTATCTCCACTACCTGCTACACTCTATTCCAGTATTAGGAAGCTACACCGAGATGGGTAAGCTGCTCCCCATCTCCAAGCTTCTCACATGCTTGCAGAGCGACATCCAAGGCTGAAACTAGAAGGACGTTAACGTGTGCCAACGTAATTGCAAGCCCATGTTTCTTGTAAGGAAGCAGCAGTGTAATAGCTTACAGCACCTGGTATTCCCAGGCGGTCTCCCATCCAAGTACTAACCAGGCCCGACCCTGCTTAGCTTCCGAGATCAGACGAGATCGGGCGTGCTCAGGGTGGTATGGCGGTAAGCCGACGGGCTGGGGACACAGACTCCTTTTATAGACTAGGCAAGGCCCCCTGCTCGTGGAGGAGCTCAAAAGTCAGCCTTTCGAACACACTGCACTTGAGCCTTTATCTCCACTACCTGCTACACTCTATTCCAGTATTAGGAAGCTACACCGAGATGGGTAAGCTACTCCCCATCTCCAAGCTTCTCAGGTGCTTGCAGAGCGACATCCAAGGCTGAAACTAGAAGGACGTTAACGTGTGCCCGTGCGTCAACGTAATTGCAAGCCCATGTTTCTTGTAAGGAAGCAGCAGTGTAAAAGCTTACAGCACCTGGTATTCCCATGCGGTCTCCCATCCAAGTACTAACCAGGCCCGACCCTGCTTAGCTTCCGAGATCAGACGAGATCGGGCGTGCTCAGGGTGGTATGGCCGTAAGCCGACGGGCTGGGGACACAGACTCCTTTTATAGACTAGGCAAGGCCCCCTGCTCGTGGAGGAGCTCAAAAGTCAGCCTTTCGAACACACTGCACTTGAGCCTTTATCTCCACTACCTGCTACACTATATTCCAGTATTAGGAAGCTACATCGAGATGGGTAAGCTGCTGCCCATCTCCAAGCTTCTCACGTGCTTGCAGAGCGACATCCAAGGCTGAAACTAGAAGGACGTTAACGTGTGCCTGTGCGTCAACGTAATTGCAAGCCCATGTTTCTTGTAAGGAAGCAGCAGTGTAAAAGCTTACAGCACCTGGTATTCCCAGGCGGTCTCCCATCCAAGTACTAAACAGGCCCGACCCTGCTTAGCTTCCGAGATCAGACGAGATCGAGCGTGCTCAGGGTGGTTTGGCCGTAAGCCCAGGGGCCGTGGACACAGACTCCTTTTATAGACTAGGCAAGGCCCCCTGCTCGTGGAGGAGCTCAAAAGTCAGCCTTTCGAACACACTAAACTTGAGCCTTTATCTCCACTACCTGCTACACTCTATTCCAGTATTAGGAAGCTACACCGAGATGGGTAAGCTGCTCCCCATCTCCAAGCTTCTCACATGCTTGCAGAGCGACATCCAAGGCTGAAACTAGAAGGACGTTAACATGTTCCCGTGCGTCAACGTAATTGCAAGCCCATGTTTCTTGTAAGGAAGCAGCAGTGTAAAAGCTTACAGCACCTGGTATTCCCAGGCGGTCTCCCATCCAAGTACTAACCAGGCCCGACCCTGCTTAGCTTCCGAGATCAGACGAGATCGGGCGTGCTCAGGGTGGTATGGCCGTAACCCGACGGGCTGGGGACACAGACTCCTTTTATAGACTAGGCAAGGCCCCCTGCTCGTGGAGGAGCTCAAAGGTCAGCCTTTCGAACGTTCAAGAGTTTAAGTTGTTTTTGGTGGGCTTTGCTGTATGGCCGCGCCCTTTGAGTGTGTCAAATGTCAAGCAGCTGTCCATCAAGGCTCAGAGGTGCACTTAGATCACCTTGGGGCGGAGGTGATCAGCAGCAGCCTTTGTTATGCGCACTTAAAAAACATGGCACCACAACAAGTAACTTGTGTGCCAAGATCTTGAGTTGGCCCCACACACTTGTTGGCCATCGCTTCTCGGCCTTTTGGCTAAGATCAAGTGTAGTATCTGTTCTTATCAGTTTAATATCTGATATGTCCTCTATATGGGGATTAAATATTAAATGCATTTTTGAGCATTGGGAGGTGAAAACTGGGGCTTGCTCTCTTCACTCCTTGCATTGACCTGGCATTGCAGTGCCACCAGGAACGGTGCACCATTCTCTTTTTTCTGTGAAAACCAAAGCAAGGCTGGAACTAGAAGGACGTTAACGTGTGCCTGTGCCCGTGCCCGTGCGTCAACGTAATTGCAAGCCCATGTTTCTTGTAAGGAAGCAGCAGTGTAAAAGCTTACAGCACCTGGTATTCCCAGGCGGTCTCCCATCCAAGTACTAACCAGGCCCGACCCTGCTTAGCTTCCGAGATCAGACGAGATCGGGTGTGCTCAGGGTGGTATGGCCGTAAGCCGACGGGCTGGGGACACAGACTCCTTTTATAGACTAGGAAAGGCCCCCTGCTCGTGGAGGAGCTCAAAAGTCAGCCTTTCGAACACACTGCACTTGAGCCTTTATCTCCACTACCTGCTACACTATATTCCAGTATTAGGAAGCTACATCGAGATGGGTAAGCTGCTGCCCATCTCCAAGCTTCTCACGTGCTTGCAGAGCGACATCCAAGGCTGAAACTAGAAGGACGTTAACGTGTGCCCGTGCGTCAACGTAATTGCAAGCCCATGTTTCTTGTAAGGAAGCAGCAGTGTAAAAGCTTACAGCACCTGGTATTCCCAGGCGGTCTCCCATCCAAGTACTAACCAGGCCCGACCCTGCTTAGCTTCCGAGATCAGACGAGATCGGGCGTGCTCAGGGTGGTATGGCCGTAAGCCGACGGGCTGGGGACACAGACTCCTTTTATAGACTAGGAAAGGCCCCCTGCTCGTGGAGGAGCTCAAAAGTCAGCCTTTCGAACACACTGCACTTGAGCCTTTATCTCCACTACCTGCTACACTATATTCCAGTATTAGGAAGCTACATCGAGATGGGTAAGCTGCTGCCCATCTCCAAGCTTCTCACGTGCTTGCAGAGCGACATCCAAGGCTGAAACTAGAAGGACGTTAACGTGTGCCCGTGCGTCAACGTAATTGCAAGCCCATGTTTCTTGTAAGGAAGCAGCAGTGTAAAAGCTTACAGCACCTGGTATTCCCAGGCGGTCTCCCATCCAAGTACTAAACAGGCCCGACCCTGCTTAGCTTCCGAGATCAGACGAGATCGAGCGTGCTCAGGGTGGTATGGCCGTAAGCCCAGGGGCCGGGGACACAGACTCCTTTTATAGACTAGGCAAGGCCCCCTGCTCGTGGAGGAGCTCAAAAGTTAGCCTTTCGAACACACTAAACTTGAGCCTTTATCTCCACTACCTGCTACACTCTATTCCAGTATTAGGAAGCTACACCGAGATGGGTAAGCTGCTCCCCATCTCCAAGCTTCTCACATGCTTGCAGAGCGACATCCAAGGCTGAAACTAGAAGGACATTAACGTGTGCCCGTGCGTCAACGTAATTGCAAGCCCATGTTTCTTGTAAGGAAGCAGCAGTGTAAAAGCTTACAGCACCTGGTATTCCCAGGCGGTCTCCCATCCAAGTACTAACCAGGCCCGACCCTGCTTAGCTTCCGAGATCAGGCGAGATCGGGCGTGCTCAGGGTGGTATGGCCGTAAGCCGGCGGGCTGGGGACACAGACTCCTTTTATAGACTAGGCAAGGCCCCCTGCTCGTGGAGGAGCTCAAAGGTCAGCCTTTCGAACGTTCAAGAGTTTAAGTTGTTTTTGGTGGGCTTTGCTGTATGGCCGCGCCCTTTGAGTGTGTCAAATGTCAAGCAGCTGTCCGTCAAGGCTCAGAGGTGCACTTAGATCACCTTGGGGCGGAGGTGATCAGCAGCAGCCTTTGTTATGCGCACTTAAAAAACATGGCACCACAACAAGTAACTTGCGTGCCAAGATCTTGAGTTGGCCCCAGACACTTGTGGGCCATCGCTTCTCGGCCTTTTGGCTAAGATCAAGTGTAGTATCTGTTCTTATCAGTTTGATATCTGATATGTCCTCTATATGGGGATTAAATATTAAATGCATTTTTGAGCATTGGGAGGTGAAAACTGGGGCTTGCTCTCTTCACTCCTTGCATTGACCTGGCATTGCAGTGCCACCAGGAACGGTGCACCATTCTCTTTTTTCTGTGAAAACCAAAGCAAGGCTGGAACTAGAAGGACGTTAACGTGTGCCTGTGCCCGTGCCCGTGCGTCAACGTAATTGCAAGCCCATGTTTCTTGTAAGGAAGCAGCAGTGTAAAAGCTTACAGCACCTGGTATTCCCAGGCGGTCTCCCATCCAAGTACTAACCAGGCCCGACCCTGCTTAGCTTCCGAGATCAGACGAGATCGGGCGTGCTCAGGGTGGTATGGCCGTAAGCCGACGGGCTGGGGACACAGACTCCTTTTATAGACTAGGCAAGGCCCCCTGCTCGTGGAGGAGCTCAAAAGTCAGCCTTTCGAACACACTGCACTTGAGCCTTTATCTCCACTACCTGCTACACTCTATTCCAGTATTAGGAAGCTACACCGAGATGGGTAAGCTGCTCCCCATCTCCAAGCTTCTCACGTGCTTGCAGAGCGACATCCAAGGCTGAAACTAGAAGGACGTTAACGTGTGCCCGTGCGTCACCGTAATTGCAAGCCCATGTTTCTTGTAAGGAAGCAGCAGTGTAAAAGCTTACAGCACCTGGTATTCCCAGGCGGTCTCCCATCCAAGTACTAACCAGGCCCGACCCTGCTTAGCTTCCGAGATCAGACGAGATCGGGCGTGCTCAGGGTGGTATGGCCGTAAGCCGATGGGCTGGGGACACAGACTCCTTTTATAGACTAGGCAAGGCCCCCTGCTCGTGGAGGAGCTCAAAAGTCAGCCTTTCGAACACACTGCACTTGAGCCTTTATCTCCACTACCTGCTACACTATATTCCAGTATTAGGAAGCTACACCGAGATGGTTAAGCTGCTGCCCATCTCCAAGCTTCTCACGTGCTTGCAGAGCGACATCCAAGGCTGAAACTAGAAGGAGGTTAACGTGTGCCCGTGCGTCAACGTAATTGCAAGCCCATGTTTCTTGTAAGGAAGCAGCAGTGTAAAAGCTTACAGCACCTGGTATTCACAGGCGGTCTCCCATCCAAGTACTAACCAGGCCCGACCCTGCTTAGCTTCCGAGATCAGACGAGATCGAGCGTGCTCAGGGTGGTATGGCCGTAAGCCGACGGGCTGGGGACACAGACTCCTTTTATAGACTAGGCAAGGCCCCCTGCTCGTGGAGGAGCTCAAAGGTCAGCCTTTCGAACGTTCAAGAGTTTAAGTTGTTTTTGGTGGGCTTTGCTGTATGGCCGCGCCCTTTGAGTGTGTCAAATGTCAAGCAGCTGTCCGTCAAGGCTCAGAGTGCACTTAGATCACCTTGGGGCGGAGGTGATCAGCAGCAGCCTTTGTTATGCGCACTTAAAAAACATGGCACCACAACAAGTAACTTGTGTGCCAAGATCTTGAGTTGGCCCCAGACACTTGTGGGCCATCGCTTCTCGGCCTTTTGGCTAAGATCAAGTGTAGTATCTGTTCTTATCAGTTTAATATCTGATATGTCCACTATATGGGGATTAAATATTAAATGCATTTTTGAGCATTGGGAGGTGAAAACTGGGGCTTGCTCTCTTCACTCCTTGCATTGACCTGGCATTGCAGTGCCACCAGGAACGGTGCACCATTCTCTTTTTTCTGTGAAAACCAAAGCAAGGCTGGAACTAGAAGGACGTTAACGTGTGCCTGTGCCCGTGCCCGTGCCCGTGCGTCAACGTAATTGCAAGCCCATGTTTCTTGTAAGGAAGCAGCAGTGTAAAAGCTTACAGCACCTGGTTTTCCCAGGCTGTCTTTCATCCAAGTACTAACCAGCCCCGACCCTGCTTAGCTTCCGAGATCAGACGAGATCGGGCGTGCTCAGGGAGGTATGGCCGTAAGCCTACGGGCTGGGGACACAGACTCCTTTTATAGACTAGGCAAGGCCCCCTGCTCGTGGAGGAGCTCAAAAGTCACCCTTTCGAACGTTCAAGAGTTTAAGTTGTTTTTGGTGGGCTTTGCTGTATGGCCGCGCCCTTTGAGTGTGTCAAATGTCAAGCAGCTGTCCGTCAAGGCTCAGAGGTGCACTTAGATCACCTTGGGGCGGAGGTGATCAGCAGCAGCCTTTGTTATGCGCACTTAAAAAACATGGCACCACAACAAGTAACTTGTGTGCCAAGATCTTGAGTTGGCCCAAGACACTTGTGGGCCATCCCTTCTCGGCCTTTTGGCTAAGATCAAGTGTAGTATCTGTTCTTATCAGTTTAATATCTGATATGTCCTCTATATGGGGATTAAATATTAAATGCATTTTTGAGCATTGGGAAGTGAAAACTGGGGCTTGCTCTCTTCACTCCTTGCATTGACCTGGCATTGCAGTGCCACCAGGAACGGTGCACCATTCTCTTTTTTCTGTGAAAACCAAAGCAAGGCTGGAACTAGAAGGACGTTAACGTGTGCCTGTGCCCGTGCCCGTGCGTCAACGTAATTGCAAGCCCATGTTTCTTGTAAGGAAGCAGCAGTATAAAAGCTTACAGCACCTGGTATTCCCAGGCGGTCTCCCATCCAAGTACTAACCAGGCCCGACCCTGCTTAGCTTCCGAGATCAGACGAGATCGGGCGTGTTCAGGGTGGTATGGCCGTAAGCCGACGGGCTGGGGACACAGACTCCTTTTATAGACTAGGCAAGGCCCCCTGCTCGTGGAGGAGCTGAAAGGTCAGCCTTTCGAACGTTCAAGAGTTTAAGTTGTTTTTGGTGGGCTTTGCTGTATGGCCGCGCCCTTTGAGTGTGTCAAATGTCAAGCAGCTGTCCGTCAAGGCTCAGAGGTGCACTTAGATCACCTTGGGGCGGAGGTGATCAGCAGCAGCCTTTGTTATGCGCACTTAAAAAACATGGCACCACAACAAGTAACTTGTGTGCCAAGATCTTGAGTTGGCCCCAGACAATTGTGGGCCATCGCTTCTCGGCCTTTTGGCTAAGATCAAGTGTAGTATCTGTTCTTATCAGTTTAATATCTGATATGTCCTCTATATGGGGATTAAATATTAAATGCATTTTTGAGCATTGGGAGGTGAAAACTGGGGCTTGCTCTCTTCACTCCTTGCATTGACCTGGCATTGCAGTGCCACCAGGAACGGTGCACCATTCTCTTTTTTCTGTGAAAACCAAAGCAAGGCTGGAACTAGAAGGACGTTAACGTGTGCCTGTGCCCGTGCCCGTGCGTCAACGTAATTGCAAGCCCATGTTTCTTGTAAGGAAGCAGCAGTGTAAAAGCTTACAGCACCTGGTATTCCCAGGCGGTCTCCCATCCAAGTACTAACCAGGCCCGACCCTGCTTAGCTTCCGAGATCAGACGAGATCGGGCGTGCTCAGGGTGGTATGGCCGCAAGCCGGCGGGCTGGGGACACAGACTCCTTTTATAGACTAGGCAAGGCCCCCTGCACTTGAGCCTTTATCTCCACTACCTGCTACACTATATTCCAGTATTAGGAAGCTACATCGCGATGGGTAAGCTGCTGCCCATCTCCAAGCTTCTCACGTGCTTGCAGAGCGACATCCAAGGCTGAAACTAGAAGGACGTTAACGTGTGCCCGTGCGTCAACGTAATTGCAAGCCCATGTTTCTTGTAAGGAAGCAGCAGTGTAAAAGCTTACAGCACCTGGTATTCCCAGGCGGTCTCCCATCCAAGTACTAAACAGGCCCGACCCTGCTTAGCGTCCGAGATCAGACGAGATCGAGCGTGCTCAGGGTGGTATGGCCGTAAGCCCAGGGGCCGGGGACACAGACTCCTTTTATAGACTAGGCAAGGCCCCCTGCTCGTGGAGGAGCTCAAAAGTTAGCCTTTCGAACACACTAAACTTGAGCCTTTATCTCCACTACCTGCTACACTCTATTCCAGTATTAGGAAGCTACACCGAGATGGGTAAGCTGCTCCCCATCTCCAAGCTTCTCACATGCTTGCAGAGCGACATCCAAGGCTGAAAGTAGAATGACATTAACGTGTGCCCGTGCGTCAACGTAATTGCAAGCCCATGTTTCTTGTAAGGAAGCAGCAGTGTAAAAGCTTACAGCACCTGGTATTCCCAGGCGGTCTCCCATCCAAGTACTAACCAGGCCCGACCCTGCTTAGCTTCCGAGATCAGACGAGATCGGGCGTGCTCAGGGTGGTATGGCCGTAAGCCGGCGGGCTGGGGACACAGACTCCTTTTATAGACTAGGCAAGGCCCCCTGCTCGTGGAGGAGCTCAAAGGTCAGCCTTTCGAACGTTCAAGAGTTTAAGTTGTTTTTGGTGGGCTTTGCTGTATGGCCGCGCCCTTTGAGTGTGTCAAATGTCAAGCAGCTGTCCGTCAAGGCTCAGAGGTGCACTTAGATCACCTTGGGGCGGAGGTGATCAGCAGCAGCCTTTGTTATGCGCACTTAAAAAACATGGCACCACAACAAGTAACTTGTGTGCCAAGATCTTGAGTTGGCCCCACACACTTGTGGGCCATCGCTTCTCGGCCTTTTGGCTAAGATCAAGTGTAGTATCTGTTCTTATCAGTTTAATATCTGATATGTCCTCTATATGGGGATTAAATATTAAATGCATTTTTGAGCATTGGGAGGTGAAAACTGGGGCTTGCTCTCTTCACTCCTTGCATTGACCTGGCATTGCAGTGCCACCAGGAACGGTGCACCATTCTCTTTTTTCTGTGAAAACCAAAGCAAGGCTGGAACTAGAAGGACGTTAACGTGTGCCTGTGCCCGTGCCCGTGCGTCAACGTAATTGCAAGCCCATGTTTCTTGTAAGGAAGCAGCAGTGTAAAAGCTTACAGCACCTGGTATTCCCAGGCGGTCTCCCATCCAAGTACTAAACAGGCCCGACCCTGCTTAGCTTCCGAGATCAGACGAGATCGAGCGTGCTCAGGGTGGTATGGCCGTAAGCCCAGGGGGCCGGGGACACAGACTCCTTTTATAGACTAGGCAAGGCCCCCTGCTCGTGGAGGAGCTCAAAAGTTAGCCTTTCGAACACACTAAACTTGAGCCTTTATCTCCACTACCTGCTACACTCTATTCCAGTATTAGGAAGCTACACCGAGATGGGTAAGCTGCTCCCCATCTCCAAGCTTCTCATGTGCTTGCAGAGCGACATCCAAGGCTGGAACTAGAAGGACGTTAACGTGTGCCCGTGCGTCAACGTAATTGCAAGCCCATGTTTCTTGTAAGGAAGCAGCAGTGTAAAAGCTTACAGCACCTGGTATTCCCAGGCGGTCTCCCATCCAAGTACTAACCAGGCCCGACCCTGCTTTGCTTCCGAGATCAGACGAGATCGGGCGTGCTCAGGGTGGTATGGCCGTAAGCCGACGGGCTGGGGACACAGACTCCTTTTATAGACTAGGCAAGGCCCCCTGCTCGTGGAGGAGCTCAAAAGTCAGCCTTTCGAACACACTGCACTTGAGCCTTTATCTCCACTACCTGCTACACTCTATTCCAGTATTAGGAAGCTACACCGAGATGGGTAAGCTGCTCCCCATCTCCAAGCTTCTCACGTGCTTGCAGAGCGACATCCAAGGCTGAAACTAGAAGGACGTTAACGTGTGCCCGTGCGTCAACGTAATTGCAAGCCCATGTTTCTTGTAAGGAAGCAGCAGTGTAAAAGCTTACAGCACCTGATATTCCCAGGCGGTCTCCCATCCAAGTACTAACCAGGCCCGACCCTGCTTAGCTTCCGAGATCAGACGAGATCGGGCGTGCTCAGGGTGGTATGGCCGTAAGCCGACGGGCTGGGGACACAGACTCCTTTTATAGACTAGGCAAGGCCCCCTGCTCGTGGAGGAGCTCAAAAGTCAGCCTTTCGAACACACTGCACTTGAGCCTTTATCTCCACTACCTGCTACACTCTATTCCAGTATTAGGAAGCTACACCGAGATGGGTAAGCTGCTCCCCATCTCCAAGCTTCTCACGTGCTTGCAGAGCGACATCCAAGGCTGAAACTAGACGGACGTTAACATGTGCCCATGCGTCAATGTAATTGCAAGCCCATGTTTCTTGTAAGGAAGCAGCAGTGTAAAAGCTTACAGCACCTGGTATTCCCAGGCGGTCTCCCATCCAAGTACTAACCAGGCCCGACCCTGCTTAGCTTCCGAGATCAGACGAGATCGGGCGTGCTCAGGGTGGTATGGCCGTAAGCCGACGGGCTGGGGACACAGACTCCTTTTATAGACTAGGCAAGGCCCCCTGCTCGTGGAGGAGCTCAAAGGTCAGCCTTTCGAACGTTCAAGAGTTTAAGTTGTTTTTGGTGGGCTTTGCTGTATGGCCGCGCCCTTTGAGTGTGTCAAATGTCAAGCAGCTGTCCGTCAAGGCTCAGAGGTGCACTTAGATCACCTTGGGGCAGAGGTGATCAGCAGCAGCCTTTGTTATGCGCACTTAAAAAACATGGCACCACAACAAGTAACTTGTGTGCCAAGATCTTGAGTTGGCCCAAGACACTTGTGGGCCATCGCTTCTCGGCCTTTTGGCTAAGATCAAGTGTAGTATCTGTTCTTATCAGTTTAATATCTGATATGTCCTCTATATGGGGATTAAATATTAAATGCATTTTTGAGCATTGGGAGGTGAAAACTGGGGCTTGCTCTCTTCACTCCTTGCATTGACCTGGCATTGCAGTGCCACCAGGAACGGTGCACAATTCTCTTTTTTCTGTGAAAACCAAAGCAAGGCTGGAACTAGAAGGACGTTAACGTGTGCCTGTGCCCGTGCCCGTGCGTCAACGTAATTGCAAGCCCATGTTTCTTGTAAGGAAGCAGCAGTGTAAAAGCTTACAGCACCTGGTATTCCCAGGCGGTCTCCCATCCAAGTACTAACCAGGCCCGACCCTGCTTAGCTTCCGAGATCAGACGAGATCGGGCGTGCTCAGGGTGGTATGGCCGTAAGCCGACGGGCTGGGGACACAGACTCCTTTTATAGACTAGGCAAGGCCCCCTGCTCGTGGAGGAGCTCAAAAGTCAGCCTTTCGAACACACTGCACTTGAGCCTTTATCTCCACTACCTGCTACACTCTATTCCAGTATTAGGAAGCTACACCGAGATGGGTAAGCTGCTCCCCATCTCCAAGCTTCTCATGTGCTTGCAGAGCGACATCCAAGGCTGGAACTAGAAGGACGTTAACGTGTGCCCGTGCGTCAACGTAATTGCAAGCCCATGTTTCTTGTAAGGAAGCAGCAGTGTAAAACCTTACAGCACCTGGTATTCCCAGGCGGTCTCCCATCCAAGTACTAACCAGGCCCGACCCTGCTTAGCTTCCGAGATCAGACGAGATCGGGCGTGCTCAGGGTGGTATGGCCGTAAGCCGACGGGCTGGGGACACAGACTCCTTTTATAGACTAGGCAAGGCCCCCTGCTCGTGGAGGAGCTCAAAAGTCAGCCTTTCGAACACACTGCACTTGAGCCTTTATCTCCACTACCTGCTACACTCTATTCCAGTATTAGGAAGCTACACCGAGATGGGTAAGCTGCTCCCCATCTCCAAGCTTCTCACGTGCTTGCAGAGCGACATCCAAGGCTGAAACTAGACGGACGTTAACATGTGCCCGTGCGTCAATGTAATTGCAAGCCCATGTTTCTTGTAAGGAAGCAGCAGTGTAAAAGCTTACAGCACCTGGTATTCCCAGGCGGTCTCCCATCCAAGTACTAACCAGGCCCGACCCTGCGTAGCTTCCGAGATCAGACGAGATCGGGCGTGCTCAGGGTGGTATGGCCGTAAGCCAACGGGCTGGGGACACAGACTCCTTTTATAGACTAGGCAAGGCCCCCTGCTCGTGGAGGAGCTCAAAAGTCAGCCTTTCGAACACACTGCACTTGAGCCTTTATCTCCACTACCTGCTACACTCTATTCCAGTATTAGGAAGCTACACCGAGATGGGTAAGCTGCTCCCCATCTCCAAGCTTCTCACATGCTTGCAGAGCGACATCCAAGGCTGAAACTAGAAGGACGTTAACGTGTGCCCGTGCGTCAACGTAATTGCAAGCCCATGTTTCTTGTAAGGAAGCAGCAGTGTAAAAGCTTACAGCACCTGGTATTCCCAGGCGGTCTCCCATCCAAGTACTAACCAGGCCCGACCCTGCTTAGCTTCCGAGATCAGACGAGATCGGGCGTGCTCAGGGTGGTATGGCCGTAAGCCGATGGGCTGGGGACACAGACTCCTTTCATAGACTAGGCAAGGCCCCCTGCTCGTGGAGGAGCTCAAAAGTCAGCCTTTCGAACACACTGCACTTGAGCCTTTATCTCCACTACCTGCTACACTATATTCCAGTATTAGGAAGCTACACCGAGATGGGTAAGCTGCTGCCCATCTCCAAGCTTCTCACGTGCTTGCAGAGCGACATCCAAGGCTGAAACTAGAAGGAGGTTAACGTGTGCCCGTGCGTCAACGTAATTGCAAGCCCATGTTTCTTGTAAGGAAGCAGCAGTGTAAAAGCTTACAGCACCTGGTATTCCCAGGCGGTCTCCCATCCAAGTACTAACCAGGCCCGACCCTGCTTAGCTTCCGAGATCAGACGAGATCGGGCGTGCTCAGGGTGGTATGGCCGTAAGCCGATGGGCTGGGGACACAGACTCCTTTTATAGACTAGGCAAGGCCCCCTGCTCGTGGAGGAGCTCAAAGGTCAGCCTCTCGAACGTTCAAGAGTTTAAGTTGTTTTTGGTGGGCTTTGCTGTATGGCCGCGCCCTTTGAGTGTGTCAAATGTCAAGCAGCTGTCCGTCAAGGCTCAGAGGTGCACTTAGATCACCTTGGGGCAGAGGTGATCAGCAGCAGCCTTTGTTATGCGCACTTAAAAAACATGGCACCACAACAAGTAACTTGTGTGCCAAGATCTTGAGTTGGCCCAAGACACTTGTGGGCCATCGCTTCTAGGCCTTTTGGCTAAGATCAAGTGTAGTATCTGTTCTTATCAGTTTAATATCTGATATGTCCTCTATATGGGGATTAAATATTAAATGCATTTTTGAGCATTGGGAGGTGAAAACTGGGGCTTGCTCTCTTCACTCCTTGCATTGACCTGGCATTGCAGTGCCACCAGGAACTGTGCACAATTCTCTTTTTTCTGTGAAAACCAAAGCAAGGCTGGAACTAGAAGGACGTTAACGTGTGCCTGTGCCCGTGCCCGTGCGTCAACGTAATTGCAAGCCCATGTTTCTTGTAAGGAAGCAGCAGTGTAAAAGCTTACAGCACCTGGTATTCCCAGG
This sequence comes from Solea solea, assembly GCF_958295425.1. Lineage (NCBI taxonomy): Eukaryota > Metazoa > Chordata > Actinopteri > Pleuronectiformes > Soleidae > Solea > Solea solea. Next base: position 2,916,725 of record NC_081149.1, on the reverse strand, counting down.
CGGTCTCCCATCCAAGTACTAACCAGGCCTGATCCTGCTTAGCTTCCGAGATCAGACGAGATCGGGCGTGCTCAGGGTGGTATGGCCGTAAGCCGACGGGCTGGGGACACAGACTCCTTTTATAGACTAGGCAAGGCCCCCTGCTCGTGGAGGAGCTCAAAAGTCAGCCTTTCGAACACACTGCACTTGAGCCTTTATCTCCACTACCTGCTACACTCTATTCCAGTATTAGGAAGCTACACCGAGATGGGTAAGCTGCTCCCCATCTCCAAGCTTCTCACGTGCTTGCAGAGCGACATCCAAGGCTGAAACTAGAAGGACGTTAACGTGTGCCCGTGCGTCAACGTAATTGCAAGCCCATGTTTCTTGTAAGGAAGCAGCAGTGTAAAAGCTTACAGCACCTGATATTCCCAGGCGGTCTCCCATCCAAGTACTAACCAGACCCGACCCTGCTTAGCTTCCGAGATCAGACGAGATCGGGTGTGCTCAGGGTGGTATGGCCGTAAGCCGACGGGCTGGGGACAC
>NC_081149.1:2876200-2911200 GCF_958295425.1 Solea solea | reverse complement strand
GAGGAGCTCAAAAGTCAGCCTTTCGAACACACTGCACTTGAGCCTTTATCTCCACTACCTGCTACACTATATTCCAGTATTAGGAAGCTACACCGAGATGGGTAAGCTGCTGCCCATCTCCAGCAGCTTACGTGCTTCTCACGTGCTTGCAGAGCGACATCCAAGGCTGAAACTAGAAGGACGTTAACGTGTGCCCGTGCGTCAACGTAATTGCAAGCCCATGTTTCTTGTAAGGAAGCAGCAGTGTAAAAGCTTACAGCACCTGGTATTCCCAGGCGGTCTCCCATCCAAGTACTAACCAGGCCCGACCCTGCTTAGCTTCCGAGATCAGACGAGATCGGGCGTGCTCAGGGTGGTATGGCCGTAAGCCGACGGGCTGGGGACACAGACTCCTTTTATAGACTAGGCAAGGCCCCCTGCTCGTGGAGGAGCTCAAAAGTCAGCCTTTCGAACACACTGCACTTGAGCCTTTATCTCCACTACCTGCTACACTATATTCCAGTATTAGGAAGCTACATCGAGATGGGTAAGCTGCTGCCCATCTCCAAGCTTCTCACGTGCTTGCAGAGCGACATCCAAGGCTGAAACTAGAAGGACGTTAACGTGTGCCTGTGCGTCAACGTAATTGCAAGCCCATGTTTCTTGTAAGGAAGCAGCAGTGTAAAAGCTTACAGCACCTGGTATTCCCAGGCGGTCTCCCATCCAAGTACTAAACAGGCCCGACCCTGCTTAGCTTCCGAGATCAGACGAGATCGAGCGTGCTCAGGGTGGCTTGGCCGTAAGCCCAGGGGCCGTGGACACAGACTCCTTTTATAGACTAGGCAAGGCCCCCTGCTCGTGGAGGAGCTCAAAAGTCAGCCTTTCGAACACACTAAACTTGAGCCTTTATCTCCACTACCTGCTACACTCTATTCCAGTATTAGGAAGCTACACCGAGATGGGTAAGCTGCTCCCCATCTCCAAGCTTCTCACATGCTTGCAGAGCGACATCCAAGGCTGAAACTAGAAGGACGTTAACATGTGCCCGTGCGTCAACGTAATTGCAAGCCCATGTTTCTTGTAAGGAAGCAGCAGTGTAAAAGCTTACAGCACCTGGTATTCCCAGGCGGTCTCCCATCCAAGTACTAACCAGGCCCGATCCTGCTTAGCTTCCGAGATCAGACGAGATCGGGCGTGCTCAGGGTGGTATGGCCGTAACCCGACAGGCTGGGGACACAGACTCCTTTTATAGACTAGGTAAGGCCCCCTGCTCGTGGAGGAGCTCAAAGGTCAGCCTTTCGAACGTTCAAGAGTTTAAGTTGTTTTTGGTGGGCTTTGCTGTATGGCCGCGCCCTTTGAGTGTGTCAAATGTCAAGCAGCTGTCCGTCAAGGCTCAGAGTGCACTTAGATCACCTTGGGGCGGAGGTGATCAGCAGCAGCCTTTGTTATGCGCACTTAAAAAACATGGCACCACAACAAGTAACTTGTGTGCCAAGATCTTGATTTGGCCCCAGACACTTGTGGGCCATCGCTTCTCGGCCTTTTGGCTAAGATCAAGTGTAGTATCTGTTCTTATCAGTTTAATATCTGATATGTCCTCTATATGGGGATTAAATATTAAATGCATTTTTGAGCATTGGGAGGTGAAAACTGGGGCTTGCTCTCTTCACTCCTTGCATTGACCTGGCATTGCAGTGCCACCAGGAACGGTGCACCATTCTCTTTTTTCTGTGAAAACCAAAGCAAGGCTGGAAATAGAAGTACGTTAACGTGTGCCTGTGCCCATGCCCGTGCGTCAACGTAATTGCAAGCCCATGTTTCTTGTAAGGAAGCAGCAGTGTAAAAGCTTACAGCACCTGCTATTCCCAGGCGGTCTCCCATCCAAGTACTAACCAGGCACGATCCTGCTTAGCTTCCGAGATCAGACGAGATCGGGCGTGCTCAGGGTGGTATGGCCGTAAGCCGACGGGCTGGGGACACAGACTCCTTTTATAGACTAGGCAAGGCCCCCTGCTCGTGGAGGAGCTCAAAAGTCAGCCTTTCGAACACACTGCACTTGAGCCTTTATCTCCACTACCTGCTACACTATATTCCAGTATTAGGAAGCTACATCGAGATGGGTAAGCTGCTGCCCATCTCCAAGCTTCTCACGTGCTTGCAGAGCGACATCCAAGGCTGAAACTAGAAGGACGTTAACGTGTGCCCGTGCGTCAACGTAATTGCAAGCCCATGTTTCTTGTAAGGAAGCAGCAGTGTAAAAGCTTACAGCACCTGGTATTCCCAGGCGGTCTCCCATCCAAGTACTAACCAGGCCCGACCCTGCTTAGCTTCCGAGATCAGACGAGATCGGGCGTGCTCAGGGTGGTATGGCCGTAAGCCGACGGGCTGGGGACACAGACTCCTTTTATAGACTAGGCAAGGCCCCCTGCTCGTGGAGGAGCTCAAAAGTCAGCCTTTCGAACACACTGCACTTGAGCCTTTATCTCCACTACCTGCTACACTATATTCCAGTATTAGGAAGCTACATCGAGATGGGTAAGCTGCTGCCCATCTCCAAGCTTCTCACGTGCTTGCAGAGCGACATCCAAGGCTGAAACTAGAAGGACGTTAACGTGTGCCTGTGCGTCAACGTAATTGCAAGCCCATGTTTCTTGTAAGGAAGCAGCAGTGTAAAAGCTTACAGCACCTGGTATTCCCAGGCGGTCTCCCATCCAAGTACTAAACAGGCCCGACCCTGCTTAGCTTCCGAGATCAGACGAGATCGAGCGTGCTCAGGGTGGCTTGGCCGTAAGCCCAGGGGCCGTGGACACAGACTCCTTTTATAGACTAGGCAAGGCCCCCTGCTCGTGGAGGAGCTCAAAAGTCAGCCTTTCGAACACACTAAACTTGAGCCTTTATCTCCACTACCTGCTACACTCTATTCCAGTATTAGGAAGCTACACCGAGATGGGTAAGCTGCTCCCCATCTCCAAGCTTCTCACATGCTTGTAGAGCGACATCCAAGGCTGAAACTAGAAGGACGTTAACATGTGCCCGTGCGTCAACGTAATTGCAAGCCCATGTTTCTTGTAAGGAAGCAGCAGTGTAAAAGCTTACAGCACCTGGTATTCCCAGGCGGTCTCCCATCCAAGTACTAACCAGGCCCGATCCTGCTTAGCTTCCGAGATCAGACGAGATCGGGCGTGCTCAGGGTGGTATGGCCGTAACCCGACAGGCTGGGGACACAGACTCCTTTTATAGACTAGGTAAGGCCCCCTGCTCGTGGAGGAGCTCAAAGGTCAGCCTTTCGAACGTTCAAGAGTTTAAGTTGTTTTTGGTGGGCTTTGCTGTATGGCCGCGCCCTTTGAGTGTGTCAAATGTCAAGCAGCTGTCCGTCAAGGCTCAGAGTGCACTTAGATCACCTTGGGGCGGAGGTGATCAGCAGCAGCCTTTGTTATGCGCACTTAAAAAACATGGCACCACAACAAGTAACTTGTGTGCCAAGATCTTGATTTGGCCCCAGACACTTGTGGGCCATCGCTTCTCGGCCTTTTGGCTAAGATCAAGTGTAGTATCTGTTCTTATCAGTTTAATATCTGATATGTCCTCTATATGGGGATTAAATATTAAATGCATTTTTGAGCATTGGGAGGTGAAAACTGGGGCTTGCTCTCTTCACTCCTTGCATTGACCTGGCATTGCAGTGCCACCAGGAACGGTGCACCATTCTCTTTTTTCTGTGAAAACCAAAGCAAGGCTGGAAATAGAAGTACGTTAACGTGTGCCTGTGCCCATGCCCGTGCGTCAACGTAATTGCAAGCCCATGTTTCTTGTAAGGAAGCAGCAGTGTAAAAGCTTACAGCACCTGGTATTCCCAGGCGGTCTCCCATCCAAGTACTAACCAGGCCCGACCCTGCTTAGCTTCCGAGATCAGACGAGATCGGGCGTGCTCAGGGTGGTATGGCCGTAAGCCGACGGGCTGGGGACACAGACTCCTTTTATAGACTAGGCAAGGCCCCCTGCTCGTGGAGGAGCTCAAAAGTCAGCCTTTCGAACACACTGCACTTGAGCCTTTATCTCCACTACCTGCTACACTCTATTCCAGTATTAGGAAGCTACACCGAGATGGGTAAGCTGCTCCCCATCTCCAAGCTTCTCACGTGCTTGCAGAGCGACATCCAAGGCTGAAACTAGAAGGACGTTAACGTGTGCCCGTGCGTCAACGTAATTGCAAGCCCATGTTTCTTGTAAGGAAGCAGCAGTGTAAAAGCTTACAGCACCTGGTATTCCCAGGCGGTCTCCCATCCAAGTACTAACCAGGCCCGACCCTGCTTAGCTTCCGAGATCAGACGAGATCGGGCGTGCTCAGGGTGGTATGGCCGTAAGCCGATGGGCTGGGGACACAGACTCCTTTTATAGACTAGGCAAGGCCCCCTGCTCGTGGAGGAGCTCAAAAGTCAGCCTTTCGAACACACTGCACTTGAGCCTTTATCTCCACTACCTGCTACACTATATTCCAGTATTAGGAAGCTACACCGAGATGGGTAAGCTGCTGCCCATCTCCAAGCTTCTCACGTGCTTGCAGAGCGACATCCAAGGCTGAAAATAGAAGGAGGTTAACGTGTGCCTGTGCGTCAACGTAATTGCAAGCCCATGTTTCTTGTAAGGAAGCAGCAGTGTAAAAGCTTACAGCACCTGGTATTCCCAGGCGGTCTCCCATCCAAGTACTAACCAGGCCCGACCCTGCTTAGCTTCCGAGATCAGACGAGATCGGGCGTGCTCAGGGTGGTATGGCCGTAAGGCGACGGGATGGGGACACAGACTCCTTTTATAGACTAGGCAAGGCCCCCTGCTCGTGGAGGAGCTCAAAAGTCAGCCTTTCGAACACACTGCACTTGAGCCTTTATCTCCACTACCTGCTACACTATATTCCAGTATAAGGAAGCTACATCGAGATGGGTAAGCTGCTGCCCATCTCCAAGCTTCTCACGTGCTTGCAGAGCGACATCCAAGGCTGAAACTAGAAGGACGTTAACGTTTGCCCGTGCGTCAACGTAATTGCAAGCCCATGTTTCTTGTAAGGAAGCAGCAGTGTAAAAGCTTACAGCACCTGGTATTCCCAGGCGGTCTCCCATCCAAGTACTAACCAGGCCCGACCCTGCTTAGCTTCCGAGATCAGACGAGATCGGGCGTGCTCAGGGTGGTATGGCCGTAAGCCGACGGGCTGGGGACACAGACTCCTTTTATAGACTAGGCAAGGCCCCCTGCTCGTGGAGGAGCTCAAAAGTCAGCCTTTCGAACACACTGCACTTGAGCCTTTATCTCCACTACCTGCTACACTCTATTCCAGTATTAGGAAGCTACACCGAGATGGGTAAGCTACTCCCCATCTCCAAGCTTCTCAGGTGCTTGCAGAGCGACATCCAAGGCTGAAACTAGAAGGACGTTAACGTGTGCCCGTGCGTCAACGTAATTGCAAGCCCATGTTTCTTGTAAGGAAGCAGCAGTGTAAAAGCTTACAGCACCTGGTATTCCCAGGCGGTCTCCCATCCAAGTACTAACCAGGCCCGACCCTGCTTAGCTTCCGAGATCAGACGAGATCGGGCGTGCTCAGGGTGGTATGGCCGTAAGCCGACGGGCTGGGGACACAGACTCCTTTTATAGACTAGGCAAGGCCCCCTGCTCGTGGAGGAGCTCAAAAGTCAGCCTTTCGAACACACTGCACTTGAGCCTTTATCTCCACTACCTGCTACACTATATTCCAGTATTAGGAAGCTACATCGAGATGGGTAAGCTGCTGCCCATCTCCAAGCTTCTCACGTGCTTGCAGAGCGACATCCAAGGCTGAAAATAGAAGGAGGTTAACGTGTGCCTGTGCGTCAACGTAATTGCAAGCCCATGTTTCTTGTAAGGAAGCAGCAGTGTAAAAGCTTACAGCACCTGGTATTCCCAGGCGGTCTCCCATCCAAGTACTAACCAGGCCCGACCCTGCTTAGCTTCCGAGATCAGACGAGATCGGGCGTGCTCAGGGTGGTATGGCCGTAAGGCGACGGGATGGGGACACAGACTCCTTTTATAGACTAGGCAAGGCCCCCTGCTCGTGGAGGAGCTCAAAAGTCAGCCTTTCGAACACACTGCACTTGAGCCTTTATCTCCACTACCTGCTACACTATATTCCAGTATAAGGAAGCTACATCGAGATGGGTAAGCTGCTGCCCATCTCCAAGCTTCTCACGTGCTTGCAGAGCGACATCCAAGGCTGAAACTAGAAGGACGTTAACGTTTGCCCGTGCGTCAACGTAATTGCAAGCCCATGTTTCTTGTAAGGAAGCAGCAGTGTAAAAGCTTACAGCACCTGGTATTCCCAGGCGGTCTCCCATCCAAGTACTAACCAGGCCCGACCCTGCTTAGCTTCCGAGATCAGACGAGATCGGGCGTGCTCAGGGTGGTATGGCCGTAAGCCGACGGGCTGGGGACACAGACTCCTTTTATAGACTAGGCAAGGCCCCCTGCTCGTGGAGGAGCTCAAAAGTCAGCCTTTCGAACACACTGCACTTGAGCCTTTATCTCCACTACCTGCTACACTCTATTCCAGTATTAGGAAGCTACACCGAGATGGGTAAGCTACTCCCCATCTCCAAGCTTCTCAGGTGCTTGCAGAGCGACATCCAAGGCTGAAACTAGAAGGACGTTAACGTGTGCCCGTGCGTCAACGTAATTGCAAGCCCATGTTTCTTGTAAGGAAGCAGCAGTGTAAAAGCTTACAGCACCTGGTATTCCCAGGCGGTCTCCCATCCAAGTACTAACCAGGCCCGACCCTGCTTAGCTTCCGAGATCAGACGAGATCGGGCGTGCTCAGGGTGGTATGGCCGTAAGCCGACGGGCTGGGGACACAGACTCCTTTTATAGACTAGGCAAGGCCCCCTGCTCGTGGAGGAGCTCAAAAGTCAGCCTTTCGAACACACTGCACTTGAGCCTTTATCTCCACTACCTGCTACACTATATTCCAGTATTAGGAAGCTACATCGAGATGGGTAAGCTGCTGCCCATCTCCAAGCTTCTCACGTGCTTGCAGAGCGACATCCAAGGCTGAAACTAGAAGGACGTTAACGTGTGCCTGTGCGTCAACGTAATTGCAAGCCCATGTTTCTTGTAAGGAAGCAGCAGTGTAAAAGCTTACAGCACCTGGTATTCCCAGGCGGTCTCCCATCCAAGTACTAAACAGGCCCGACCCTGCTTAGCTTCCGAGATCAGACGAGATCGAGCGTGCTCAGGGTGGCTTGGCCGTAAGCCCAGGGGCCGTGGACACAGACTCCTTTTATAGACTAGGCAAGGCCCCCTGCTCGTGGAGGAGCTCAAAAGTCAGCCTTTCGAACACACTAAACTTGAGCCTTTATCTCCACTACCTGCTACACTCTATTCCAGTATTAGGAAGCTACACCGAGATGGGTAAGCTGCTCCCCATCTCCAAGCTTCTCACATGCTTGCAGAGCGACATCCAAGGCTGAAACTAGAAGGACGTTAACATGTGCCCGTGCGTCAACGTAATTGCAAGCCCATGTTTCTTGTAAGGAAGCAGCAGTGTAAAAGCTTACAGCACCTGGTATTCCCAGGCGGTCTCCCATCCAAGTACTAACCAGGCCCGATCCTGCTTAGCTTCCGAGATCAGACGAGATCGGGCGTGCTCAGGGTGGTATGGCCGTAACCCGACAGGCTGGGGACACAGACTCCTTTTATAGACTAGGTAAGGCCCCCTGCTCGTGGAGGAGCTCAAAGGTCAGCCTTTCGAACGTTCAAGAGTTTAAGTTGTTTTTGGTGGGCTTTGCTGTATGGCCGCGCCCTTTGAGTGTGTCAAATGTCAAGCAGCTGTCCGTCAAGGCTCAGAGTGCACTTAGATCACCTTGGGGCGGAGGTGATCAGCAGCAGCCTTTGTTATGCGCACTTAAAAAACATGGCACCACAACAAGTAACTTGTGTGCCAAGATCTTGATTTGGCCCCAGACACTTGTGGGCCATCGCTTCTCGGCCTTTTGGCTAAGATCAAGTGTAGTATCTGTTCTTATCAGTTTAATATCTGATATGTCCTCTATATGGGGATTAAATATTAAATGCATTTTTGAGCATTGGGAGGTGAAAACTGGGGCTTGCTCTCTTCACTCCTTGCATTGACCTGGCATTGCAGTGCCACCAGGAACGGTGCACCATTCTCTTTTTTCTGTGAAAACCAAAGCAAGGCTGGAAATAGAAGTACGTTAACGTGTGCCTGTGCCCATGCCCGTGCGTCAACGTAATTGCAAGCCCATGTTTCTTGTAAGGAAGCAGCAGTGTAAAAGCTTACAGCACCTGCTATTCCCAGGCGGTCTCCCATCCAAGTACTAACCAGGCACGATCCTGCTTAGCTTCCGAGATCAGACGAGATCGGGCGTGCTCAGGGTGGTATGGCCGTAAGCCGACGGGCTGGGGACACAGACTCCTTTTATAGACTAGGCAAGGCCCCCTGCTCGTGGAGGAGCTCAAAAGTCAGCCTTTCGAACACACTGCACTTGAGCCTTTATCTCGAGTACCTGCTACACTATATTCCAGTATTAGGAAGCTACATCGAGATGGGTAAGCTGCTGCCCATCTCCAAGCTTCTCACATGCTTGCAGAACGACATCCAAGGCTGAAACTAGAAGGACGTTAACGTGTGCCAACGTAATTGCAAGCCCATGTTTCTTGTAAGGAAGCAGCAGTGTAAAAGCTTACAGCACCTGGTATTCCCAGGCGGTCTCCCATCCAAGTACTAACCAGGCCCGACCCTGCTTAGCTTCCGAGATCAGACGAGATCGGGCGTGCTCAGGGTGGTATGGCCGTAAGCCGACGGGCTGGGGACACAGACTCCTTTTATAGACTAGGCGAGGCCCCCTGCTCGTGGAGGAGCTCAAAAGTCAGCCTTTCGAACACACTGCACTTGAGCCTTTATCTCCACTACCTGCTACACTATATTCCAGTATTAGGAAGCTACATCGAGATGGGTAAGCTGCTGCCCATCTCCAAGCTTCTCACGTGCTTGCAGAGCGACATCCAAGGCTGAAACTAGAAGGACGTTAACGTGTGCCCGTGCTTCAACGTAATTGCAAGCCCATGTTTCTTGTAAGGAAGCAGCAGTGTAAAAGCTTACAGCACCTGGTATTCCCAGGCGGTCTCCCATCCAAGTACTAACCAGGCCCGACCCTGCTTAGCTTCCGAGATCAGACGAGATCGGGCGTGCTCAGGGTGGTATGGCCGTAAGCCCAGGGGCCGGGGACACAGACTCCTTTTATAGACTAGGCAAGGCCCCCTGCTTGTGGAGGAGCTCAAAAGTCAGCCTTTCGAACACACTGCACTTGAGCCTTTATCTCCACTACCTGCTACACTCTATTCCAGTATTAGGAAGCTACACCGAGATGGGTAAGCTGCTCCCCATCTCCAAGCTTCTCACATGCTTGCAGAGCGACATCCAAGGCTGAAACTAGAAGGACGTTAACGTGTGCCCGTGCGTCAACGTAATTGCAAGCCCATGTTTCTTGCAAGGAAGCAGCAGTGTAAAAGCTTACAGCACCTGGTATTCCCAGGCGGTCTCCCATCCAAGTACTAACCAGGCCCGACCCTGCTTAGCTTCCGAGATCAGACGAGATCGGGCGTGCTCAGGGTGGTATGGCCGTAAGCCGACGGGCTGGGGACACAGACTCCTTTTATAGACTAGGCAAGGCCCCCTGCTCGTGGAGGAGCTCAAAAGTCAGCCTTTCGAACACACTGCACTTGAGCCTTTATCTCCACTACCTGCTACACTATATTCCAGTATTAGGAAGCTACATCGAGATGGGTAAGCTGCTGCCCATCTCCAAGCTTCTCACGTGCTTGCAGAGCGACATCCAAGGCTGAAACTAGAAGGACGTTAACGTGTGCCTGTGCGTCAACGTAATTGCAAGCCCATGTTTCTTGTAAGGAAGCAGCAGTGTAAAAGCTTACAGCACCTGGTATTCCCAGGCGGTCTCCCATCCAAGTACTAAACAGGCCCGACCCTGCTTAGCTTCCGAGATCAGACGAGATCGAGCGTGCTCAGGGTGGCTTGGCCGTAAGCCCAGGGGCCGTGGACACAGACTCCTTTTATAGACTAGGCAAGGCCCCCTGCTCGTGGAGGAGCTCAAAAGTCAGCCTTTCGAACACACTAAACTTGAGCCTTTATCTCCACTACCTGCTACACTCTATTCCAGTATTAGGAAGCTACACCGAGATGGGTAAGCTGCTCCCCATCTCCAAGCTTCTCACATGCTTGCAGAGCGACATCCAAGGCTGAAACTAGAAGGACGTTAACATGTGCCCGTGCGTCAACGTAATTGCAAGCCCATGTTTCTTGTAAGGAAGCAGCAGTGTAAAAGCTTACAGCACCTGGTATTCCCAGGCGGTCTCCCATCCAAGTACTAACCAGGCCCGATCCTGCTTAGCTTCCGAGATCAGACGAGATCGGGCGTGCTCAGGGTGGTATGGCCGTAACCCGACAGGCTGGGGACACAGACTCCTTTTATAGACTAGGTAAGGCCCCCTGCTCGTGGAGGAGCTCAAAGGTCAGCCTTTCGAACGTTCAAGAGTTTAAGTTGTTTTTGGTGGGCTTTGCTGTATGGCCGCGCCCTTTGAGTGTGTCAAATGTCAAGCAGCTGTCCGTCAAGGCTCAGAGTGCACTTAGATCACCTTGGGGCGGAGGTGATCAGCAGCAGCCTTTGTTATGCGCACTTAAAAAACATGGCACCACAACAAGTAACTTGTGTGCCAAGATCTTGATTTGGCCCCAGACACTTGTGGGCCATCGCTTCTCGGCCTTTTGGCTAAGATCAAGTGTAGTATCTGTTCTTATCAGTTTAATATCTGATATGTCCTCTATATGGGGATTAAATATTAAATGCATTTTTGAGCATTGGGAGGTGAAAACTGGGGCTTGCTCTCTTCACTCCTTGCATTGACCTGGCATTGCAGTGCCACCAGGAACGGTGCACCATTCTCTTTTTTCTGTGAAAACCAAAGCAAGGCTGGAAATAGAAGTACGTTAACGTGTGCCTGTGCCCATGCCCGTGCGTCAACGTAATTGCAAGCCCATGTTTCTTGTAAGGAAGCAGCAGTGTAAAAGCTTACAGCACCTGCTATTCCCAGGCGGTCTCCCATCCAAGTACTAACCAGGCACGATCCTGCTTAGCTTCCGAGATCAGACGAGATCGGGCGTGCTCAGGGTGGTATGGCCGTAAGCCGGCGGGCTGGGGACACAGACTCCTTTTATAGACTAGGCAAGGCCCCCTGCTCGTGGAGGAGCTCAAAAGTCAGCCTTTCGAACACACTGCACTTGAGCCTTTATCTCGAGTACCTGCTACACTATATTCCAGTATTAGGAAGCTACATCGAGATGGGTAAGCTGCTGCCCATCTCCAAGCTTCTCACATGCTTGCAGAACGACATCCAAGGCTGAAACTAGAAGGACGTTAACGTGTGCCAACGTAATTGCAAGCCCATGTTTCTTGTAAGGAAGCAGCAGTGTAAAAGCTTACAGCACCTGGTATTCCCAGGCGGTCTCCCATCCAAGTACTAACCAGGCCCGACCCTGCTTAGCTTCCGAGATCAGACGAGATCGGGCGTGCTCAGGGTGGTATGGCCGTAAGCCGACGGGCTGGGGACACAGACTCCTTTTATAGACTAGGCGAGGCCCCCTGCTCGTGGAGGAGCTCAAAAGTCAGCCTTTCGAACACACTGCACTTGAGCCTTTATCTCCACTACCTGCTACACTATATTCCAGTATTAGGAAGCTACATCGAGATGGGTAAGCTGCTGCCCATCTCCAAGCTTCTCACGTGCTTGCAGAGCGACATCCAAGGCTGAAACTAGAAGGACGTTAACGTGTGCCCGTGCGTCAACGTAATTGCAAGCCCATGTTTCTTGTAAGGAAGCAGCAGTGTAAAAGCTTACAGCACCTGGTATTCCCAGGCGGTCTCCCATCCAAGTACTAACCAGGCCCGACCCTGCTTAGCTTCCGAGATCAGACGAGATCGGGCGTGCTCAGGGTGGTATGGCCGTAAGCCCAGGGGCCGGGGACACAGACTCCTTTTATAGACTAGGCAAGGCCCCCTGCTTGTGGAGGAGCTCAAAAGTCAGCCTTTCGAACACACTGCACTTGAGCCTTTATCTCCACTACCTGCTACACTCTATTCCAGTATTAGGAAGCTACACCGAGATGGGTAAGCTGCTCCCCATCTCCAAGCTTCTCACATGCTTGCAGAGCGACATCCAAGGCTGAAACTAGAAGGACGTTAACGTGTGCCCGTGCGTCAACGTAATTGCAAGCCCATGTTTCTTGTAAGGAAGCAGCAGTGTAAAAGCTTACAGCACCTGGTATTCCCAGGCGGTCTCCCATCCAAGTACTAACCAGGCCCGACCCTGCTTAGCTTCCGAGATCAGACGAGATCGGGCGTGCTCAGGGTGGTATGGCCGTAAGCCGACGGGCTGGGGACACAGACTCCTTTTATAGACTAGGCAAGGCCCCCTGCTCGTGGAGGAGCTCAAAAGTCAGCCTTTCGAACACACTGCACTTGAGCCTTTATCTCCACTACCTGCTACACTATATTCCAGTATTAGGAAGCTACATCGAGATGGGTAAGCTGCTGCCCATCTCCAAGCTTCTCACGTGCTTGCAGAGCGACATCCAAGGCTGAAACTAGAAGGACGTTAACGTGTGCCAACGTAATTGCAAGCCCATGTTTCTTGTAAGGAAGCAGCAGTGTAAAAGCTTACAGCACCTGGTATTCCCAGGCGGTCTCCCATCCAAGTACTAACCAGGCCCGACCCTGCTTAGCTTCCGAGATCAGACGAGATCGGGCGTGCTCAGGGTGGTATGGCCGTAAGCCGACGGGCTGGGGACACAGACTCCTTTTATAGACTAGGCAAGGCCCCCTGCTCGTGGAGGAGCTCAAAAGTCAGCCTTTCGAACACACTGCACTTGAGCCTTTATCTCCACTACCTGCTACACTATATTCCAGTATTAGGAAGCTACATCGAGATGGGTAAGCTGCTGCCCATCTCCAAGCTTCTCACGTGCTTGCAGAGCGACATCCAAGGCTGAAACTAGAAGGACGTTAACGTGTGCCCGTGCGTCAACGTAATTGCAAGCCCATGTTTCTTGTAAGGAAGCAGCAGTGTAAAAGCTTACAGCACCTGGTATTCCCAGGCGTTCTCCCATCCAAGTACTAACCAGGCCCGACCCTGCTTAGCTTCCGAGATCAGACGAGATCGGGCGTGCTCAGGGTGGTATGGCCGTAAGCCCAGGGGCCGGGGACACAGACTCCTTTTATAGACTAGGCAAGGCCCCCTGCTTGTGGAGGAGCTCAAAAGTCAGCCTTTCGAACACACTGCACTTGAGCCTTTATCTCCACTACCTGCTACACTCTATTCCAGTATTAGGAAGCTACACCGAGATGGGTAAGCTACTCCCCATCTCCAAGCTTCTCAGGTGCTTGCAGAGCGACATCCAAGGCTGAAACTAGAAGGACGTTAACGTGTGCCCGTGCGTCAACGTAATTGCAAGCCCATGTTTCTTGTAAGGAAGCAGCAGTGTAATAGCTTACAGCACCTGGTATTCCCAGGCGGTCTCCCATCCAAGTACTAACCAGGCCCGACCCTGCTTAGCTTCCGAGATCAGACGAGATCGGGCGTGCTCAGGGTGGTATGGCCGTAAGCCGACGGGCTGGGGACACAAACTCCTTTTATAGACTAGGCAAGGCCCCCTGCTCGTGGAGGAGCTCAAAAGTCAGCCTTTCGAACACACTGCACTTGAGCCTTTATCTCCACTACCTGCTACACTCTATTCCAGTATTAGGAAGCTACACCGAGATGGGTAAGCTGCTGCCCATCTCCAAGCTTCTCAGGTGCTTGCAGAGCGACATCCAAGGCTGAAACTAGAAGGACGTTAACGTGTGCCCGTGCGTCAACGTAATTGCAAGCCCATGTTTCTTGTAAGGAAGCAGCAGTGTAAAAGCTTACAGCACCTGGTATTCCCAGGCGGTCTCCCATCCAAGTACTAACCAGGCCCGACCCTGCTTAGCTTCCGAGATCAGACGAGATCGGGCGTGCTCAGGGTGGTATGGCCGTAAGCCCAGGGGCCGGGGACACAGACTCCTTTTATAGACTAGGCAAGGCCCCCTGCTTGTGGAGGAGCTCAAAAGTCAGCCTTTCGAACACACTGCACTTGAGCCTTTATCTCCACTACCTGCTACACTATATTCCAGTATTAGGAAGCTACACCGAGATGGGTAAGCTGCTGCCCATCTCCAAGCTTCTCACGTGCTTGCAGAGCGACATCCAAGGCTGAAACTAGAAGGAGGTTAACGTGTGCCTGTGTGTCAACGTAATTGCAAGCCCATGTTTCTTGTAAGGAAGCAGCAGTGTAAAAGCATACAGCACCTGGTATTCCCAGGCTGTCTCCCATCCAAGTACTAACCAGGCCCGACCCTGCTTAGCTTCCGAGATCAGACGAGATCGGGCGTGCTCAGGGTGGTATGGCCGTAAGCCGACAGGCTGGGGACACAGACTCCTTTTATAGACTAGGCAAGGCCCCCTGCTCGTGGAGGAGCTCAAAAGTCAGCCTTTCGAACGTTCAAGAGTTTAAGTTGTTTTTGGTGGGCTTTGCTGTATGGCCGCGCCCTTTGAGTGTGTCAAATGTCAAGCAGCTGTCCGTCAAGGCTCAGAGGTGCACTTAGATCACCTTGGGGCGGAGGTGATCAGCAGCAGCCTTTGTTATGCGCACTTAAAAAACATGGCACCACAACAAGTAACTTGTGTGCCAAGATCTTGAGTTGGCCCCAGACACTTGTGGGCCATCGCTTCTCGGCCTTTTGGCTAAGATCAAGTGTAGTATCTGTTCTTATCAGTTTAATATCTGATATGTCCTCTATATGGGGATTAAATATTAAATGCATTTTTGAGCATTGGGAGTTGAAAACTGGGGCTTGCTCTCTTCACTCCTTGCATTGACCTGGCATTGCAGTGCCACCAGGAACGGTGCACCATTCTCTTTTTTCTGTGAAAACCAAAGCAAGGCTGGAACTAGAAGTACGTTAACGTGTGCCTGTGCCCGTGCCCGTGCGTCAACGTAATTGCAAGCCCATGTTTCTTGTAAGGAAGCAGCAGTGTAAAAGCTTACAGCACCTGGTATTCCCAGGCGGTCTCCCATCCAAGTACTAACCAGGCCCGACCCTGCTTAGCTTCCGAGATCAGACGAGATCGGGCGTGCTCAGGGTGGTATGGCCGTAAGCCGACGGGCTGGGGACACAGACTCCTTTTATAGACTAGGCAAGGCCCCCTGCTCGTGGAGGAGCTCAAAAGTCAGCCTTTCGAACACACTGCACTTGAGCCTTTATCTCGAGTACCTGCTACACTATATTCCAGTATTAGGAAGCTACATCGAGATGGGTAAGCTGCTGCCCATCTCCAAGCTTCTCACATGCTTGCAGAGCGACATCCAAGGCTGAAACTAGAAGGACGTTAACGTGTGCCAACGTAATTGCAAGCCCATGTTTCTTGTAAGGAAGCAGCAGTGTAAAAGCTTACAGCACCTGGTATTCCCAGGCGGTGTCCCATCCAAGTACTAACCAGGCCCGACCCTGCTTAGCTTCCGAGATCAGACGAGATCGGGCGTGCTCAGGGTGGTATGGCCGTAAGCCGACGGGCTGGGGACACAGACTCCTTTTATAGACTAGGCAAGGCCCCCTGCTCGTGGAGGAGCTCAAAAGTCAGCCTTTCGAACACACTGCACTTGAGCCTTTATCTCCACTACCTGCTACACTATATTCCAGTATTAGGAAGCTACATCGAGATGGGTAAGCTGCTGCCCATCTCCAAGCTTCTCACGTGCTTGCAGAGCGACATCCAAGGCTGAAACTAGAAGGACGTTAACGTGTGCCCGTGCGTCAACGTAATTGCAAGCCCATGTTTCTTGTAAGGAAGCAGCAGTGTAAAAGCTTACAGCACCTGGTATTCCCAGGCGTTCTCCCATCCAAGTACTAACCAGGCCCGACCCTGCTTAGCTTCCGAGATCAGACGAGATCGGGCGTGCTCAGGGTGGTATGGCCGTAAGCCCAGGGGCCGGGGACACAGACTCCTTTTATAGACTAGGCAAGGCCCCCTGCTTGTGGAGGAGCTCAAAAGTCAGCCTTTCGAACACACTGCACTTGAGCCTTTATCTCCACTACCTGCTACACTCTATTCCAGTATTAGGAAGCTACACCGAGATGGGTAAGCTACTCCCCATCTCCAAGCTTCTCAGGTGCTTGCAGAGCGACATCCAAGGCTGAAACTAGAAGGACGTTAACGTGTGCCCGTGCGTCAACGTAATTGCAAGCCCATGTTTCTTGTAAGGAAGCAGCAGTGTAAAAGCTTACAGCACCTGGTATTCCCAGGCGGTCTCCCATCCAAGTACTAACCAGGCCCGACCCTGCTTAGCTTCCGAGATCAGACGAGATCGGGCGTGCTCAGGGTGGTATGGCCGTAAGCCGACGGGCTGGGGACACAGACTCCTTTTATAGACTAGGCAAGGCCCCCTGCTCGTGGAGGAGCTCAAAAGTCAGCCTTTCGAACACACTGCACTTGAGCCTTTATCTCCACTACCTGCTACACTATATTCCAGTATTAGGAAGCTACATCGAGATGGGTAAGCTGCTGCCCATCTCCAAGCTTCTCACGTGCTTGCAGAGCGACATCCAAGGCTGAAACTAGAAGGACGTTAACGTGTGCCTGTGCGTCAACGTAATTGCAAGCCCATGTTTCTTGTAAGGAAGCAGCAGTGTAAAAGCTTACAGCACCTGGTATTCCCAGGCGGTCTCCCATCCAAGTACTAAACAGGCCCGACCCTGCTTAGCTTCCGAGATCAGACGAGATCGAGCGTGCTCAGGGTGGCTTGGCCGTAAGCCCAGGGGCCGTGGACACAGACTCCTTTTATAGACTAGGCAAGGCCCCCTGCTCGTGGAGGAGCTCAAAAGTCAGCCTTTCGAACACACTAAACTTGAGCCTTTATCTCCACTACCTGCTACACTCTATTCCAGTATTAGGAAGCTACACCGAGATGGGTAAGCTGCTCCCCATCTCCAAGCTTCTCACATGCTTGCAGAGCGACATCCAAGGCTGAAACTAGAAGGACGTTAACATGTGCCCGTGCGTCAACGTAATTGCAAGCCCATGTTTCTTGTAAGGAAGCAGCAGTGTAAAAGCTTACAGCACCTGGTATTCCCAGGCGGTCTCCCATCCAAGTACTAACCAGGCCCGATCCTGCTTAGCTTCCGAGATCAGGACGAGATCGGGCGTGCTCAGGGTGGTATGGCCGTAACCCGACAGGCTGGGGACACAGACTCCTTTTATAGACTAGGTAAGGCCCCCTGCTCGTGGAGGAGCTCAAAGGTCAGCCTTTCGAACGTTCAAGAGTTTAAGTTGTTTTTGGTGGGCTTTGCTGTATGGCCGCGCCCTTTGAGTGTGTCAAATGTCAAGCAGCTGTCCGTCAAGGCTCAGAGTGCACTTAGATCACCTTGGGGCGGAGGTGATCAGCAGCAGCCTTTGTTATGCGCACTTAAAAAACATGGCACCACAACAAGTAACTTGTGTGCCAAGATCTTGAGTTGGCCGCAGACACTTGTGGGCCATCGCTTCTCGGCCTTTTGGCTAAGATCAAGTGTAGTATCTGTTCTTATCAGTTTAATATCTGATATGTCCTCTATATGGGGATTAAATATTAAATGCATTTTTGAGCATTGGGAGGTGAAAACTGGGGCTTGCTCTCTTCACTCCTTGCATTGACCTGGCATTGCAGTGCCACCAGGAACGGTGCACCATTCTCTTTTTTCTGTGAAAACCAAAGCAAGGCTGGAACTAGAAGGACGTTAACGTGTGCCTGTGCCCGTGCCCGTGCGTCAACGTAATTGCAAGCCCATGTTTCTTGTAAGGAAGCAGCAGTGTAAAAGCTTACAGCACCTGGTATTCCCAGGCGGTGTCCCATCCAAGTACTAACCAGGCCCGACCCTGCTTAGCTTCCGAGATCAGACGAGATCGGGCGTGCTCAGGGTGGTATGGCCGTAAGCCGACGGGCTGGGGACACAGACTCCTTTTATAGACTAGGCAAGGCCCCCTGCTCGTGGAGGAGCTCAAAAGTCAGCCTTTCGAACACACTGCACTTGAGCCTTTATCTCCACTACCTGCTACACTCTATTCCAGTATTAGGAAGCTACACCGAGATGGGTAAGCTGCTCCCCATCTCCAAGCTTCTCACGTGCTTGCAGAGCGACATCCAAGGCTGAAACTAGAAGGACGTTAACGTGTGCCCGTGCGTCAACGTAATTGCAAGCCCATGTTTCTTGTAAGGAAGCAACAGTGTAAAAGCTTACAGCACCTGGTATTCCCAGGCGGTCTCCCATCCAAGTACTAACCAGGCCCGACCCTGCTTAGCTTCCGAGATCAGACGAGATCGGGCGTGCTCAGGGTGGTATGGCCGTAAGCCGACGGGCTGGGGACACAGACTCCTTTTATAGACTAGGCAAGGCCCCCTGCTCGTGGAGGAGCTCAAAGGTCAGCCTTTCGAACGTTCAAGAGTTTAAGTTGTTTTTGGTGGGCTTTGCTGTATGGCCGCGCCCTTTGAGTGTGTCAAATGTCAAGCAGCTGTCCGTCAAGGCTCAGAGTGCACTTAGATCACCTTGGGGCGGAGGTGATCAGCAGCAGCCTTTGTTATGCGCACTTAAAAAACATGGCACCACAACAAGTAACTTGTGTGCCAAGATCTTGAGTTGGCCCCAGACACTTGTGGGCCATCGCTTCTCGGCCTTTTGGCTAAGATCAAGTGTAGTATCTGTTCTTATCAGTTTAATATCTGATATGTCCACTATATGGGGATTAAATATTAAATGCATTTTTGAGCATTGGGAGGTGAAAACTGGGGCTTGCTCTCTTCACTCCTTGCATTGACCTGGCATTGCAGTGCCACCAGGAACGGTGCACCATTCTCTTTTTTCTGTGAAAACCAAAGCAAGGCTGGAACTAGAAGGACGTTAACGTGTGCCTGTGCCCGTGCCCGTGCCCGTGCGTCAACGTAATTGCAAGCCCATGTTTCTTGTAAGGAAGCAGCAGTGTAAAAGCTTACAGCACCTGGTTTTCCCAGGCTGTCTTTCATCCAAGTACTAACCAGCCCCGACCCTGCTTAGCTTCCGAGATCAGACGAGATCGGGCGTGCTCAGGGAGGTATGGCCGTAAGCCTACGGGCTGGGGACACAGACTCCTTTTATAGACTAGGCAAGGCCCCCTGCTCGTGGAGGAGCTCAAAAGTCAGCCTTTCGAACGTTCAAGAGTTTAAGTTGTTTTTGGTGGGCTTTGCTGTATGGCCGCGCCCTTTGAGTGTGTCAAATGTCAAGCAGCTGTCCGTCAAGGCTCAGAGGTGCACTTAGATCACCTTGGGGCGGAGGTGATCAGCAGCAGCCTTTGTTATGCGCACTTAAAAAACATGGCACCACAACAAGTAACTTGTGTGCCAAGATCTTGAGTTGGCCCAAGACACTTGTGGGCCATCCCTTCTCGGCCTTTTGGCTAAGATCAAGTGTAGTATCTGTTCTTATCAGTTTAATATCTGATATGTCCTCTATATGGGGATTAAATATTAAATGCATTTTTGAGCATTGGGAAGTGAAAACTGGGGCTTGCTCTCTTCACTCCTTGCATTGACCTGGCATTGCAGTGCCACCAGGAACGGTGCACCATTCTCTTTTTTCTGTGAAAACCAAAGCAAGGCTGGAACTAGAAGGACGTTAACGTGTGCCTGTGCCCGTGCCCGTGCGTCAACGTAATTGCAAGCCCATGTTTCTTGTAAGGAAGCAGCAGTATAAAAGCTTACAGCACCTGGTATTCCCAGGCGGTCTCCCATCCAAGTACTAACCAGGCCCGACCCTGCTTAGCTTCCGAGATCAGACGAGATCGGGCGTGCTCAGGGTGGTATGGCCGTAAGCCGACGGGCTGGGGACACAGACTCCTTTTATAGACTAGGCAAGGCCCCCTGCTCGTGGAGGAGCTGAAAGGTCAGCCTTTCGAACGTTCAAGAGTTTAAGTTGTTTTTGGTGGGCTTTGCTGTATGGCCGCGCCCTTTGAGTGTGTCAAATGTCAAGCAGCTGTCCGTCAAGGCTCAGAGGTGCACTTAGATCACCTTGGGGCGGAGGTGATCAGCAGCAGCCTTTGTTATGCGCACTTAAAAAACATGGCACCACAACAAGTAACTTGTGTGCCAAGATCTTGAGTTGGCCCCAGACAATTGTGGGCCATCGCTTCTCGGCCTTTTGGCTAAGATCAAGTGTAGTATCTGTTCTTATCAGTTTAATATCTGATATGTCCTCTATATGGGGATTAAATATTAAATGCATTTTTGAGCATTGGGAGGTGAAAACTGGGGCTTGCTCTCTTCACTCCTTGCATTGACCTGGCATTGCAGTGCCACCAGGAACGGTGCACCATTCTCTTTTTTCTGTGAAAACCAAAGCAAGGCTGGAACTAGAAGGACGTTAACGTGTGCCTGTGCCCGTGCCCGTGCGTCAACGTAATTGCAAGCCCATGTTTCTTGTAAGGAAGCAGCAGTGTAAAAGCTTACAGCACCTGGTATTCCCAGGCGGTCTCCCATCCAAGTACTAACCAGGCCCGACCCTGCTTAGCTTCCGAGATCAGACGAGATCGGGCGTGCTCAGGGTGGTATGGCCGTAAGCCGACGGGCTGGGGACACAGACTCCTTTTATAGACTAGGCAAGGCCCCCTGCTCGTGGAGGAGCTCAAAAGTCAGCCTTTCGAACACACTGCACTTGAGCCTTTATCTCCACTACCTGCTACACTATATTCCAGTATTAGGAAGCTACATCGCGATGGGTAAGCTGCTGCCCATCTCCAAGCTTCTCACGTGCTTGCAGAGCGACATCCAAGGCTGAAACTAGAAGGACGTTAACGTGTGCCTGTGCGTCAACGTAATTGCAAGCCCATGTTTCTTGTAAGGAAGCAGCAGTGTAAAAGCTTACAGCACCTGGTATTCCCAGGCGGTCTCCCATCCAAGTACTAAACAGGCCCGACCCTGCTTAGCGTCCGAGATCAGACGAGATCGAGCGTGCTCAGGGTGGTATGGCCGTAAGCCCAGGGGCCGGGGACACAGACTCCTTTTATAGACTAGGCAAGGCCCCCTGCTCGTGGAGGAGCTCAAAAGTTAGCCTTTCGAACACACTAAACTTGAGCCTTTATCTCCACTACCTGCTACACTCTATTCCAGTATTAGGAAGCTACACCGAGATGGGTAAGCTGCTCCCCATCTCCAAGCTTCTCACATGCTTGCAGAGCGACATCCAAGGCTGAAACTAGAAGGACATTAACGTGTGCCCGTGCGTCAACGTAATTGCAAGCCCATGTTTCTTGTAAGGAAGCAGCAGTGTAAAAGCTTACAGCACCTGGTATTCCCAGGCGGTCTCCCATCCAAGTACTAACCAGGCCCGACCCTGCTTAGCTTCCGAGATCAGACGAGATCGGGCGTGCTCAGGGTGGTATGGCCGTAAGCCGACGGGCTGGGGACACAGACTCCTTTTATAGACTAGGCAAGGCCCCCTGCTCGTGGAGGAGCTCAAAAGTCAGCCTTTCGAACACACTGCACTTGAGCCTTTATCTCCACTACCTGCTACACTATATTCCAGTATTAGGAAGCTACATCGAGATGGGTAAGCTGCTGCCCATCTCCAAGCTTCTCACGTGCTTGCAGAGCGACATCCAAGGCTGAAACTAGAAGGACGTTAACGTGTGCCCGTGCGTCAACGTAATTGCAAGCCCATGTTTCTTGTAAGGAAGCAGCAGTGTAAAAGCTTACAGCACCTGGTATTCCCAGGCGGTCTCCCATCCAAGTACTAACCAGGCCCGACCCTGCTTAGCTTCCGAGATCAGACGAGATCGGGCGTGCTCAGGGTGGTATGGCCGTAAGCCCAGGGGCCGGGGACACAGACTCCTTTTATAGACTAGGCAAGGCCCCCTGCTTGTGGAGGAGCTCAAAAGTCAGCCTTTCGAACACACTGCACTTGAGCCTTTATCTCCACTACCTGCTACACTCTATTCCAGTATTAGGAAGCTACACCGAGATGGGTAAGCTGCTCCCCATCTCCAAGCTTCTCACATGCTTGCAGAGCGACATCCAAGGCTGAAACTAGAAGGACGTTAACGTGTGCCAACGTAATTGCAAGCCCATGTTTCTTGTAAGGAAGCAGCAGTGTAATAGCTTACAGCACCTGGTATTCCCAGGCGGTCTCCCATCCAAGTACTAACCAGGCCCGACCCTGCTTAGCTTCCGAGATCAGACGAGATCGGGCGTGCTCAGGGTGGTATGGCGGTAAGCCGACGGGCTGGGGACACAGACTCCTTTTATAGACTAGGCAAGGCCCCCTGCTCGTGGAGGAGCTCAAAAGTCAGCCTTTCGAACACACTGCACTTGAGCCTTTATCTCCACTACCTGCTACACTCTATTCCAGTATTAGGAAGCTACACCGAGATGGGTAAGCTACTCCCCATCTCCAAGCTTCTCAGGTGCTTGCAGAGCGACATCCAAGGCTGAAACTAGAAGGACGTTAACGTGTGCCCGTGCGTCAACGTAATTGCAAGCCCATGTTTCTTGTAAGGAAGCAGCAGTGTAAAAGCTTACAGCACCTGGTATTCCCATGCGGTCTCCCATCCAAGTACTAACCAGGCCCGACCCTGCTTAGCTTCCGAGATCAGACGAGATCGGGCGTGCTCAGGGTGGTATGGCCGTAAGCCGACGGGCTGGGGACACAGACTCCTTTTATAGACTAGGCAAGGCCCCCTGCTCGTGGAGGAGCTCAAAAGTCAGCCTTTCGAACACACTGCACTTGAGCCTTTATCTCCACTACCTGCTACACTATATTCCAGTATTAGGAAGCTACATCGAGATGGGTAAGCTGCTGCCCATCTCCAAGCTTCTCACGTGCTTGCAGAGCGACATCCAAGGCTGAAACTAGAAGGACGTTAACGTGTGCCTGTGCGTCAACGTAATTGCAAGCCCATGTTTCTTGTAAGGAAGCAGCAGTGTAAAAGCTTACAGCACCTGGTATTCCCAGGCGGTCTCCCATCCAAGTACTAAACAGGCCCGACCCTGCTTAGCTTCCGAGATCAGACGAGATCGAGCGTGCTCAGGGTGGTTTGGCCGTAAGCCCAGGGGCCGTGGACACAGACTCCTTTTATAGACTAGGCAAGGCCCCCTGCTCGTGGAGGAGCTCAAAAGTCAGCCTTTCGAACACACTAAACTTGAGCCTTTATCTCCACTACCTGCTACACTCTATTCCAGTATTAGGAAGCTACACCGAGATGGGTAAGCTGCTCCCCATCTCCAAGCTTCTCACATGCTTGCAGAGCGACATCCAAGGCTGAAACTAGAAGGACGTTAACATGTGCCCGTGCGTCAACGTAATTGCAAGCCCATGTTTCTTGTAAGGAAGCAGCAGTGTAAAAGCTTACAGCACCTGGTATTCCCAGGCGGTCTCCCATCCAAGTACTAACCAGGCCCGACCCTGCTTAGCTTCCGAGATCAGACGAGATCGGGCGTGCTCAGGGTGGTATGGCCGTAACCCGACGGGCTGGGGACACAGACTCCTTTTATAGACTAGGCAAGGCCCCCTGCTCGTGGAGGAGCTCAAAGGTCAGCCTTTCGAACGTTCAAGAGTTTAAGTTGTTTTTGGTGGGCTTTGCTGTATGGCCGCGCCCTTTGAGTGTGTCAAATGTCAAGCAGCTGTCCATCAAGGCTCAGAGGTGCACTTAGATCACCTTGGGGCGGAGGTGATCAGCAGCAGCCTTTGTTATGCGCACTTAAAAAACATGGCACCACAACAAGTAACTTGTGTGCCAAGATCTTGAGTTGGCCCCACACACTTGTTGGCCATCGCTTCTCGGCCTTTTGGCTAAGATCAAGTGTAGTATCTGTTCTTATCAGTTTAATATCTGATATGTCCTCTATATGGGGATTAAATATTAAATGCATTTTTGAGCATTGGGAGGTGAAAACTGGGGCTTGCTCTCTTCACTCCTTGCATTGACCTGGCATTGCAGTGCCACCAGGAACGGTGCACCATTCTCTTTTTTCTGTGAAAACCAAAGCAAGGCTGGAACTAGAAGGACGTTAACGTGTGCCTGTGCCCGTGCCCGTGCGTCAACGTAATTGCAAGCCCATGTTTCTTGTAAGGAAGCAGCAGTGTAAAAGCTTACAGCACCTGGTATTCCCAGGCGGTCTCCCATCCAAGTACTAACCAGGCCCGACCCTGCTTAGCTTCCGAGATCAGACGAGATCGGGCGTGCTCAGGGTGGTATGGCCGTAAGCCGACGGGCTGGGGACACAGACTCCTTTTATAGACTAGGAAAGGCCCCCTGCTCGTGGAGGAGCTCAAAAGTCAGCCTTTCGAACACACTGCACTTGAGCCTTTATCTCCACTACCTGCTACACTATATTCCAGTATTAGGAAGCTACATCGAGATGGGTAAGCTGCTGCCCATCTCCAAGCTTCTCACGTGCTTGCAGAGCGACATCCAAGGCTGAAACTAGAAGGACGTTAACGTGTGCCCGTGCGTCAACGTAATTGCAAGCCCATGTTTCTTGTAAGGAAGCAGCAGTGTAAAAGCTTACAGCACCTGGTATTCCCAGGCGGTCTCCCATCCAAGTACTAACCAGGCCCGACCCTGCTTAGCTTCCGAGATCAGACGAGATCGGGCGTGCTCAGGGTGGTATGGCCGTAAGCCGACGGGCTGGGGACACAGACTCCTTTTATAGACTAGGAAAGGCCCCCTGCTCGTGGAGGAGCTCAAAAGTCAGCCTTTCGAACACACTGCACTTGAGCCTTTATCTCCACTACCTGCTACACTATATTCCAGTATTAGGAAGCTACATCGAGATGGGTAAGCTGCTGCCCATCTCCAAGCTTCTCACGTGCTTGCAGAGCGACATCCAAGGCTGAAACTAGAAGGACGTTAACGTGTGCCCGTGCGTCAACGTAATTGCAAGCCCATGTTTCTTGTAAGGAAGCAGCAGTGTAAAAGCTTACAGCACCTGGTATTCCCAGGCGGTCTCCCATCCAAGTACTAAACAGGCCCGACCCTGCTTAGCTTCCGAGATCAGACGAGATCGAGCGTGCTCAGGGTGGTATGGCCGTAAGCCCAGGGGCCGGGGACACAGACTCCTTTTATAGACTAGGCAAGGCCCCCTGCTCGTGGAGGAGCTCAAAAGTTAGCCTTTCGAACACACTAAACTTGAGCCTTTATCTCCACTACCTGCTACACTCTATTCCAGTATTAGGAAGCTACACCGAGATGGGTAAGCTGCTCCCCATCTCCAAGCTTCTCACATGCTTGCAGAGCGACATCCAAGGCTGAAACTAGAAGGACATTAACGTGTGCCCGTGCGTCAACGTAATTGCAAGCCCATGTTTCTTGTAAGGAAGCAGCAGTGTAAAAGCTTACAGCACCTGGTATTCCCAGGCGGTCTCCCATCCAAGTACTAACCAGGCCCGACCCTGCTTAGCTTCCGAGATCAGGCGAGATCGGGCGTGCTCAGGGTGGTATGGCCGTAAGCCGGCGGGCTGGGGACACAGACTCCTTTTATAGACTAGGCAAGGCCCCCTGCTCGTGGAGGAGCTCAAAGGTCAGCCTTTCGAACGTTCAAGAGTTTAAGTTGTTTTTGGTGGGCTTTGCTGTATGGCCGCGCCCTTTGAGTGTGTCAAATGTCAAGCAGCTGTCCGTCAAGGCTCAGAGGTGCACTTAGATCACCTTGGGGCGGAGGTGATCAGCAGCAGCCTTTGTTATGCGCACTTAAAAAACATGGCACCACAACAAGTAACTTGCGTGCCAAGATCTTGAGTTGGCCCAGACACTTGTGGGCCATCGCTTCTCGGCCTTTTGGCTAAGATCAAGTGTAGTATCTGTTCTTATCAGTTTGATATCTGATATGTCCTCTATATGGGGATTAAATATTAAATGCATTTTTGAGCATTGGGAGGTGAAAACTGGGGCTTGCTCTCTTCACTCCTTGCATTGACCTGGCATTGCAGTGCCACCAGGAACGGTGCACCATTCTCTTTTTTCTGTGAAAACCAAAGCAAGGCTGGAACTAGAAGGACGTTAACGTGTGCCTGTGCCCGTGCCCGTGCGTCAACGTAATTGCAAGCCCATGTTTCTTGTAAGGAAGCAGCAGTGTAAAAGCTTACAGCACCTGGTATTCCCAGGCGGTCTCCCATCCAAGTACTAACCAGGCCCGACCCTGCTTAGCTTCCGAGATCAGACGAGATCGGGCGTGCTCAGGGTGGTATGGCCGTAAGCCGACGGGCTGGGGACACAGACTCCTTTTATAGACTAGGCAAGGCCCCCTGCTCGTGGAGGAGCTCAAAAGTCAGCCTTTCGAACACACTGCACTTGAGCCTTTATCTCCACTACCTGCTACACTCTATTCCAGTATTAGGAAGCTACACCGAGATGGGTAAGCTGCTCCCCATCTCCAAGCTTCTCACGTGCTTGCAGAGCGACATCCAAGGCTGAAACTAGAAGGACGTTAACGTGTGCCCGTGCGTCAACGTAATTGCAAGCCCATGTTTCTTGTAAGGAAGCAACAGTGTAAAAGCTTACAGCACCTGGTATTCCCAGGCGGTCTCCCATCCAAGTACTAACCAGGCCCGACCCTGCTTAGCTTCCGAGATCAGACGAGATCGGGCGTGCTCAGGGTGGTATGGCCGTAAGCCGACGGGCTGGGGACACAGACTCCTTTTATAGACTAGGCAAGGCCCCCTGCTCGTGGAGGAGCTCAAAAGTCAGCCTTTCGAACACACTGCACTTGAGCCTTTATCTCCACTACCTGCTACACTCTATTCCAGTATTAGGAAGCTACACCGAGATGGGTAAGCTGCTCCCCATCTCCAAGCTTCTCACGTGCTTGCAGAGCGACATCCAAGGCTGAAACTAGAAGGACGTTAACGTGTGCCCGTGCGTCACCGTAATTGCAAGCCCATGTTTCTTGTAAGGAAGCAGCAGTGTAAAAGCTTACAGCACCTGGTATTCCCAGGCGGTCTCCCATCCAAGTACTAACCAGGCCCGACCCTGCTTAGCTTCCGAGATCAGACGAGATCGGGCGTGCTCAGGGTGGTATGGCCGTAAGCCGATGGGCTGGGGACACAGACTCCTTTTATAGACTAGGCAAGGCCCCCTGCTCGTGGAGGAGCTCAAAAGTCAGCCTTTCGAACACACTGCACTTGAGCCTTTATCTCCACTACCTGCTACACTATATTCCAGTATTAGGAAGCTACACCGAGATGGTTAAGCTGCTGCCCATCTCCAAGCTTCTCACGTGCTTGCAGAGCGACATCCAAGGCTGAAACTAGAAGGAGGTTAACGTGTGCCCGTGCGTCAACGTAATTGCAAGCCCATGTTTCTTGTAAGGAAGCAGCAGTGTAAAAGCTTACAGCACCTGGTATTCACAGGCGGTCTCCCATCCAAGTACTAACCAGGCCCGACCCTGCTTAGCTTCCGAGATCAGACGAGATCGAGCGTGCTCAGGGTGGTATGGCCGTAAGCCGACGGGCTGGGGACACAGACTCCTTTTATAGACTAGGCAAGGCCCCCTGCTCGTGGAGGAGCTCAAAGGTCAGCCTTTCGAACGTTCAAGAGTTTAAGTTGTTTTTGGTGGGCTTTGCTGTATGGCCGCGCCCTTTGAGTGTGTCAAATGTCAAGCAGCTGTCCGTCAAGGCTCAGAGTGCACTTAGATCACCTTGGGGCGGAGGTGATCAGCAGCAGCCTTTGTTATGCGCACTTAAAAAACATGGCACCACAACAAGTAACTTGTGTGCCAAGATCTTGAGTTGGCCCCAGACACTTGTGGGCCATCGCTTCTCGGCCTTTTGGCTAAGATCAAGTGTAGTATCTGTTCTTATCAGTTTAATATCTGATATGTCCACTATATGGGGATTAAATATTAAATGCATTTTTGAGCATTGGGAGGTGAAAACTGGGGCTTGCTCTCTTCACTCCTTGCATTGACCTGGCATTGCAGTGCCACCAGGAACGGTGCACCATTCTCTTTTTTCTGTGAAAACCAAAGCAAGGCTGGAACTAGAAGGACGTTAACGTGTGCCTGTGCCCGTGCCCGTGCCCGTGCGTCAACGTAATTGCAAGCCCATGTTTCTTGTAAGGAAGCAGCAGTGTAAAAGCTTACAGCACCTGGTTTTCCCAGGCTGTCTTTCATCCAAGTACTAACCAGCCCCGACCCTGCTTAGCTTCCGAGATCAGACGAGATCGGGCGTGCTCAGGGAGGTATGGCCGTAAGCCTACGGGCTGGGGACACAGACTCCTTTTATAGACTAGGCAAGGCCCCCTGCTCGTGGAGGAGCTCAAAAGTCACCCTTTCGAACGTTCAAGAGTTTAAGTTGTTTTTGGTGGGCTTTGCTGTATGGCCGCGCCCTTTGAGTGTGTCAAATGTCAAGCAGCTGTCCGTCAAGGCTCAGAGGTGCACTTAGATCACCTTGGGGCGGAGGTGATCAGCAGCAGCCTTTGTTATGCGCACTTAAAAAACATGGCACCACAACAAGTAACTTGTGTGCCAAGATCTTGAGTTGGCCCAAGACACTTGTGGGCCATCCCTTCTCGGCCTTTTGGCTAAGATCAAGTGTAGTATCTGTTCTTATCAGTTTAATATCTGATATGTCCTCTATATGGGGATTAAATATTAAATGCATTTTTGAGCATTGGGAAGTGAAAACTGGGGCTTGCTCTCTTCACTCCTTGCATTGACCTGGCATTGCAGTGCCACCAGGAACGGTGCACCATTCTCTTTTTTCTGTGAAAACCAAAGCAAGGCTGGAACTAGAAGGACGTTAACGTGTGCCTGTGCCCGTGCCCGTGCGTCAACGTAATTGCAAGCCCATGTTTCTTGTAAGGAAGCAGCAGTATAAAAGCTTACAGCACCTGGTATTCCCAGGCGGTCTCCCATCCAAGTACTAACCAGGCCCGACCCTGCTTAGCTTCCGAGATCAGACGAGATCGGGCGTGTTCAGGGTGGTATGGCCGTAAGCCGACGGGCTGGGGACACAGACTCCTTTTATAGACTAGGCAAGGCCCCCTGCTCGTGGAGGAGCTGAAAGGTCAGCCTTTCGAACGTTCAAGAGTTTAAGTTGTTTTTGGTGGGCTTTGCTGTATGGCCGCGCCCTTTGAGTGTGTCAAATGTCAAGCAGCTGTCCGTCAAGGCTCAGAGGTGCACTTAGATCACCTTGGGGCGGAGGTGATCAGCAGCAGCCTTTGTTATGCGCACTTAAAAAACATGGCACCACAACAAGTAACTTGTGTGCCAAGATCTTGAGTTGGCCCCAGACAATTGTGGGCCATCGCTTCTCGGCCTTTTGGCTAAGATCAAGTGTAGTATCTGTTCTTATCAGTTTAATATCTGATATGTCCTCTATATGGGGATTAAATATTAAATGCATTTTTGAGCATTGGGAGGTGAAAACTGGGGCTTGCTCTCTTCACTCCTTGCATTGACCTGGCATTGCAGTGCCACCAGGAACGGTGCACCATTCTCTTTTTTCTGTGAAAACCAAAGCAAGGCTGGAACTAGAAGGACGTTAACGTGTGCCTGTGCCCGTGCCCGTGCGTCAACGTAATTGCAAGCCCATGTTTCTTGTAAGGAAGCAGCAGTGTAAAAGCTTACAGCACCTGGTATTCCCAGGCGGTCTCCCATCCAAGTACTAACCAGGCCCGACCCTGCTTAGCTTCCGAGATCAGACGAGATCGGGCGTGCTCAGGGTGGTATGGCCGCAAGCCGGCGGGCTGGGGACACAGACTCCTTTTATAGACTAGGCAAGGCCCCCTGCACTTGAGCCTTTATCTCCACTACCTGCTACACTATATTCCAGTATTAGGAAGCTACATCGCGATGGGTAAGCTGCTGCCCATCTCCAAGCTTCTCACGTGCTTGCAGAGCGACATCCAAGGCTGAAACTAGAAGGACGTTAACGTGTGCCCGTGCGTCAACGTAATTGCAAGCCCATGTTTCTTGTAAGGAAGCAGCAGTGTAAAAGCTTACAGCACCTGGTATTCCCAGGCGGTCTCCCATCCAAGTACTAAACAGGCCCGACCCTGCTTAGCGTCCGAGATCAGACGAGATCGAGCGTGCTCAGGGTGGTATGGCCGTAAGCCCAGGGGCCGGGGACACAGACTCCTTTTATAGACTAGGCAAGGCCCCCTGCTCGTGGAGGAGCTCAAAAGTTAGCCTTTCGAACACACTAAACTTGAGCCTTTATCTCCACTACCTGCTACACTCTATTCCAGTATTAGGAAGCTACACCGAGATGGGTAAGCTGCTCCCCATCTCCAAGCTTCTCACATGCTTGCAGAGCGACATCCAAGGCTGAAACTAGAATGACATTAACGTGTGCCCGTGCGTCAACGTAATTGCAAGCCCATGTTTCTTGTAAGGAAGCAGCAGTGTAAAAGCTTACAGCACCTGGTATTCCCAGGCGGTCTCCCATCCAAGTACTAACCAGGCCCGACCCTGCTTAGCTTCCGAGATCAGACGAGATCGGGCGTGCTCAGGGTGGTATGGCCGTAAGCCGGCGGGCTGGGGACACAGACTCCTTTTATAGACTAGGCAAGGCCCCCTGCTCGTGGAGGAGCTCAAAGGTCAGCCTTTCGAACGTTCAAGAGTTTAAGTTGTTTTTGGTGGGCTTTGCTGTATGGCCGCGCCCTTTGAGTGTGTCAAATGTCAAGCAGCTGTCCGTCAAGGCTCAGAGGTGCACTTAGATCACCTTGGGGCGGAGGTGATCAGCAGCAGCCTTTGTTATGCGCACTTAAAAAACATGGCACCACAACAAGTAACTTGTGTGCCAAGATCTTGAGTTGGCCCCACACACTTGTGGGCCATCGCTTCTCGGCCTTTTGGCTAAGATCAAGTGTAGTATCTGTTCTTATCAGTTTAATATCTGATATGTCCTCTATATGGGGATTAAATATTAAATGCATTTTTGAGCATTGGGAGGTGAAAACTGGGGCTTGCTCTCTTCACTCCTTGCATTGACCTGGCATTGCAGTGCCACCAGGAACGGTGCACCATTCTCTTTTTTCTGTGAAAACCAAAGCAAGGCTGGAACTAGAAGGACGTTAACGTGTGCCTGTGCCCGTGCCCGTGCGTCAACGTAATTGCAAGCCCATGTTTCTTGTAAGGAAGCAGCAGTGTAAAAGCTTACAGCACCTGGTATTCCCAGGCGGTCTCCCATCCAAGTACTAAACAGGCCCGACCCTGCTTAGCTTCCGAGATCAGACGAGATCGAGCGTGCTCAGGGTGGTATGGCCGTAAGCCCAGGGGGCCGGGGACACAGACTCCTTTTATAGACTAGGCAAGGCCCCCTGCTCGTGGAGGAGCTCAAAAGTTAGCCTTTCGAACACACTAAACTTGAGCCTTTATCTCCACTACCTGCTACACTCTATTCCAGTATTAGGAAGCTACACCGAGATGGGTAAGCTGCTCCCCATCTCCAAGCTTCTCACATGCTTGCAGAGCGACATCCAAGGCTGAAACTAGAAGGACATTAACGTGTGCCCGTGCGTCAACGTAATTGCAAGCCCATGTTTCTTGTAAGGAAGCAGCAGTGTAAAAGCTTACAGCACCTGGTATTCCCAGGCGGTCTCCCATCCAAGTACTAACCAGGCCCGACCCTGCTTAGCTTCCGAGATCAGACGAGATCGGGCGTGCTCAGGGTGGTATGGCCGTAAGCCGGCGGGCTGGGGACACAGACTCCTTTTATAGACTAGGCAAGGCCCCCTGCTCGTGGAGGAGCTCAAAGGTCAGCCTTTCGAACGTTCAAGAGTTTAAGTTGTTTTTGGTGGGCTTTGCTGTATGGCCGCGCCCTTTGAGTGTGTCA
Organism: Solea solea; assembly: GCF_958295425.1. Classification (NCBI taxonomy): domain Eukaryota; kingdom Metazoa; phylum Chordata; class Actinopteri; order Pleuronectiformes; family Soleidae; genus Solea; species Solea solea. Next base: position 2,879,263 of record NC_081149.1, on the reverse strand, counting down.
AATGTCAAGCAGCTGTCCGTCAAGGCTCAGAGGTGCACTTAGATCACCTTGGGGCGGAGGTGATCAGCAGCAGCCTTTGTTATGCGCACTTAAAAAACATGGCACCACAACAAGTAACTTGTGTGCCAAGATCTTGAGTTGGCCCCACACACTTGTGGGCCATCGCTTCTCGGCCTTTTGGCTAAGATCAAGTGTAGTATCTGTTCTTATCAGTTTAATATCTGATATGTCCTCTATATGGGGATTAAATATTAAATGCATTTTTGAGCATTGGGAGGTGAAAACTGGGGCTTGCTCTCTTCACTCCTTGCATTGACCTGGCATTGCAGTGCCACCAGGAACGGTGCACCATTCTCTTTTTTCTGTGAAAACCAAAGCAAGGCTGGAACTAGAAGGACGTTAACGTGTGCCTGTGCCCGTGCCCGTGCGTCAACGTAATTGCAAGCCCATGTTTCTTGTAAGGAAGCAGCAGTGTAAAAGCTTACAGCACCTGGTATTCCCAGGCGGTCTCCCATCCAAGTACTAACCAGGCCCGACCCTGCTTAGCTTCCGAGATCAGACGAGATCGGGCGTGCTCAGGGTGGTATGGCCGTAAGCCGACGGGCTGGGGACACAGACTCCTTTTATAGACCAAGCAAGGCCCCCTGCTCGTGGAGGAGCTCAAAGGTCAGCCTTTCGAACGTTCAAGAGTTTAAGTTGTTTTTGGTGGGCTTTGCTGTATGGCCGCGCCCTTTGAGTGTGTCAAATGTCAAGCAGCTGACCGTCAAGGCTCAGAGGTGCACTTAGATCACCCTGGGGCGGAGGTGATCAGCAGCAGCCGTTGTTATGCGCACTTAAAAAACATGGCACCACAACAAGTAACTTGTGTGCCAAGATCTTGAGTTGGCCCCAGACACTTGTGGGCCATCGCTTCTCGGCCTTTTGGCTAAGATCAAGTGTAGTATCTGTTCTTATCAGTTTAATATCTGATATGTCCTCTATATGGGGATTAAATATTAAATGCATTTTTGAGCATTGGGAGGTGAAAACTGGGGCTTGCTCTCTTCACTCCTTGCATTGACCTGGCATTGCAGTGCCACCAGGAACGGTGCACCATTCTCTTTTTTCTGTGAAAACCAAAGCAAGGCTGGAACTAGAAGGACGTTAACGTGTGCCTGTGCCCGTGCCCGTGCGTCAACGTAATTGCAAGCCCATGTTTCTTGTAAGGAAGCAGCAGTGTAAAAGCTTACAGCACCTGGTATTCCCAGGCGGTCTCCCATCCAAGTACTAACCAGGCCCGACCCTGCTTAGCTTCCGAGATCAGACGAGATCGGGCGTGCTCAGGGAGGTATGGCCGTAAGCCGACGGGCTGGGGACACAGACTCCTTTTATAGACTAGGCAAGGCCCCCTGCTCGTGGAGGAGCTCAAAAGTCAGCCTTTCGAACACACTGCACTTGAGCCTTTATCTCCACTACCTGCTGCACTATATTCCAGTATTAGGAAGCTACATCGCGATGGGTAAGCTGCTGCCCATCTCCAAGCTTCTCACGTGCTTGCAGAGCGACATCCAAGGCTGAAACTAGAAGGACGTTAACGTGTGCCCGTGCGTCAACGTAATTGCAAGCCCATGTTTCTTGTAAGGAAGCAGCAGTGTAAAAGCTTACAGCACCTGGTATTCCCAGGCGGTCTCCCATCCAAGTACTAAACAGGCCCGACCCTGCTTAGCGTCCGAGATCAGACGAGATCGAGCGTGCTCAGGGTGGTATGGCCGTAAGCCCAGGGGCCGGGGACACAGACTCCTTTTATAGACTAGGCAAGGCCCCCTGCTCGTGGAGGAGCTCAAAAGTTAGCCTTTCGAACACACTAAACTTGAGCCTTTATCTCCACTACCTGCTACACTCTATTCCAGTATTAGGAAGCTACACCGAGATGGGTAAGCTGCTCCCCATCTCCAAGCTTCTCACATGCTTGCAGAGCGACATCCAAGGCTGAAACTAGAAGGACATTAACGTGTGCCCGTGCGTCAACGTAATTGCAAGCCCATGTTTCTTGTAAGGAAGCAGCAGTGTAAAAGCTTACAGCACCTGGTATTCCCAGGCGGTCTCCCATCCAAGTACTAACCAGGCCCGACCCTGCTTAGCTTCCGAGATCAGACGAGATCGGGCGTGCTCAGGGTGGTATGGCCGTAAGCCGGCGGGCTGGGGACACAGACTCCTTTTATAGACTAGGCAAGGCCCCCTGCTCGTGGAGGAGCTCAAAGGTCAGCCTTTCGAACGTTCAAGAGTTTAAGTTGTTTTTGGTGGGCTTTGCTGTATGGCCGCGCCCTTTGAGTGTGTCAAATGTCAAGCAGCTGTCCGTCAAGGCTCAGAGGTGCACTTAGATCACCTTGGGGCGGAGGTGATCAGCAGCAGCCTTTGTTATGCGCACTTAAAAAACATGGCACCACAACAAGTAACTTGTGTGCCAAGATCTTGAGTTGGCCCCACACACTTGTGGGCCATCGCTTCTCGGCCTTTTGGCTAAGATCAAGTGTAGTATCTGTTCTTATCAGTTTAATATCTGATATGTCCTCTATATGGGGATTAAATATTAAATGCATTTTTGAGCATTGGGAGGTGAAAACTGGGGCTTGCTCTCTTCACTCCTTGCATTGACCTGGCATTGCAGTGCCACCAGGAACGGTGCACCATTCTCTTTTTTCTGTGAAAACCAAAGCAAGGCTGGAACTAGAAGGACGTTAACGTGTGCCTGTGCCCGTGCCCGTGCGTCAACGTAATTGCAAGCCCATGTTTCTTGTAAGGAAGCAGCAGTGTAAAAGCTTACAGCACCTGGTATTCCCAGGCGGTCTCCCATCCAAGTACTAACCAGGCCCGACCCTGCTTAGCTTCCGAGATCAGACGAGATCGGGCGTGCTCAGGGTGGTATGGCCGTAAGCCGACGGGCTGGGGACACAGACTCCTTTTATAGACCAAGCAAGGCCCCCTGCTCGTGGAGGAGCTCAAAGGTCAGCCTTTCGAACGTTCAAGAGTTTAAGTTGTTTTTGGTGGGCTTTGCTGTATGGCCGCGCCCTTTGAGTGTGTCAA
>NC_081149.1:2856200-2871200 GCF_958295425.1 Solea solea | reverse complement strand
AAGTTGTTTTTGGTGGGCTTTGCTGTATGGCCGCGCCCTTTGAGTGTGTCAAATGTCAAGCAGCTGTCCGTCAAGGCTCAGAGGTGCACTTAGATCACCTTGGGGCGGAGGTGATCAGCAGCAGCCTTTGTTATGCGCACTTAAAAAACATGGCACCACAACAAGTAACTTGTGTGCCAAGATCTTGAGTTGGCCCCACACACTTGTGGGCCATCGCTTCTCGGCCTTTTGGCTAAGATCAAGTGTAGTATCTGTTCTTATCAGTTTAATATCTGATATGTCCTCTATATGGGGATTAAATATTAAATGCATTTTTGAGCATTGGGAGGTGAAAACTGGGGCTTGCTCTCTTCACTCCTTGCATTGACCTGGCATTGCAGTGCCACCAGGAACGGTGCACCATTCTCTTTTTTCTGTGAAAACCAAAGCAAGGCTGGAACTAGAAGGACGTTAACGTGTGCCTGTGCCCGTGCCCGTGCGTCAACGTAATTGCAAGCCCATGTTTCTTGTAAGGAAGCAGCAGTGTAAAAGCTTACAGCACCTGGTATTCCCAGGCGGTCTCCCATCCAAGTACTAAACAGGCCCGACCCTGCTTAGCTTCCGAGATCAGACGAGATCGAGCGTGCTCAGGGTGGTATGGCCGTAAGCCCAGGGGCCGGGGACACAGACTCCTTTTATAGACTAGGCAAGGCCCCCTGCTCGTGGAGGAGCTCAAAAGTTAGCCTTTCGAACACACTAAACTTGAGCCTTTATCTCCACTACCTGCTACACTCTATTCCAGTATTAGGAAGCTACACCGAGATGGGTAAGCTGCTTTCCATCTCCAAGCTTCTCACATGCTTGCAGAGCGACATCCAAGGTTGAAACTAGAAGGACATTAACGTGTGCCCGTGCGTCAACGTAATTGCAAGCCCATGTTTCTTGTAAGGAAGCAGCAGTGTAAAAGCTTACAGCACCTGGTATTCCCAGGCGGTCTCCCATCCAAGTACTAACCAGGCCCGACCCTGCTTAGCTTCCGAGATCAGACGAGATCGGGCGTGCTCAGGGTGGTATGGCCGTAAGCCGGCGGGCTGGGGACACAGACTCCTTTTATAGACTAGGCAAGGCCCCCTGCTCGTGGAGGAGCTCAAAGGTCAGCCTTTCGAACGTTCAAGAGTTTAAGTTGTTTTTGGTGGGCTTTGCTGTATGGCCGCGCCCTTTGAGTGTGTCAAATGTCAAGCAGCTGTCCGTCAAGGCTCAGAGGTGCACTTAGATCACCTTGGGGCGGAGGTGATCAGCAGCAGCCTTTGTTATGCGCACTTAAAAAACATGGCACCACAACAAGTAACTTGTGTGCCAAGATCTTGAGTTGGCCCCACACACTTGTGGGCCATCGCTTCTCGGCCTTTTGGCTAAGATCAAGTGTAGTATCTGTTCTTATCAGGTTAATATCTGATATGTCCTCTATATGGGGATTAAATATTAAATGCATTTTTGAGCATTGGGAGGTGAAAACTGGGGCTTGCTCTCTTCACTCCTTGCATTGACCTGGCATTGCAGTGCCACCAGGAACGGTGCACCATTCTCTTTTTTCTGTGAAAACCAAAGCAAGGCTGGAACTAGAAGGACGTTAACGTGTGCCTGTGCCCGTGCCCGTGCGTCAACGTAATTGCAAGCCCATGTTTCTTGTAAGGAAGCAGCAGTGTAAAAGCTTACAGCACCTGGTATTCCCAGGCGGTCTCCCATCCAAGTACTAACCAGGCCCGACCCTGCTTAGCTTCCGAGATCAGACGAGATCGGGCGTGCTCAGGGTGGTATGGCCGTAAGCCAACGGGCTGGGGACACAGACTCCTTTTATAGACTAGGCAAGGCCCCCTGCTCGTGGAGGAGCTCAAAAGTCAGCCTTTCGAACACACTGCACTTGAGCCTTTATCTCCACTGCCTGCTACACTCTATTCCAGTATTAGGAAGCTACACCGAGATGGGTAAGCTGCTCCCCATCTCCAAGCTTCTCACGTGCTTGCAGAGCGACATCCAAGGCTGAAACTAGAAGGACGTTAACATGTGCCCGTGCGTCAACGTAATTGCAAGCCCATGTTTCTTGTAAGGAAGCAGCAGTGTAAAAGCTTACAGCACCTGGTATTCCCAGGCGGTCTCCCATCCAAGTACTAACCAGGCCCGACCCTGCATAGCTTCCGAGATCAGACGAGATCGGGCGTGCTCAGGGTGGTATGGCCGTAAGCCAACGGGCTGGGGACACAGACTCCTTTTATAGACTAGTCAAGGCCCCCTGCTCGTGGAGGAGCTCAAAAGTCAGCCTTTCGAACACACTGCACTTGAGCCTTTATCTCCACTACCTGCTACACTCTATTCCAGTATTAGGAAGCTACACCGAGATGGGTAAGCTGCTCCCCATCTCCAAGCTTCTCACGTGCTTGCAGAGCGACATCCAAGGCTGAAACTAGAAGGACGTTAACATGTGCCCGTGCGTCAACGTAATTGCAAGCCCATGTTTCTTGTAAGGAAGCAGCAGTGTAAAAGCTTACAGCACCTGGTATTCCCAGGCGGTCTCCCATCCAAGTACTAACCAGGCCCGACCCTGCATAGCTTCCGAGATCAGACGAGATCGGGCGTGCTCAGGGTGGTATGGCCGTAAGCCAACGGGCTGGGGACACAGACTCCTTTTATAGACTAGTCAAGGCCCCCTGCTCGTGGAGGAGCTCAAAAGTCAGCCTTTCGAACACACTGCACTTGAGCCTTTATCTCCACTACCTGCTACACTCTATTCCAGTATTAGGAAGCTACACCGAGATGGGTAAGCTGCTCCCCATCTCCAAGCTTCTCACGTGCTTGCAGAGCGACATCCAAGGCTGAAACTAGAAGGACGTTAACATGTGCCCGTGCGTCAACGTAATTGCAAGCCCATGTTTCTTGTAAGGAAGCAGCAGTGTAAAAGCTTACAGCACCTGGTATTCCCAGGCGGTCTCCCATCCAAGTACTAACCAGGCCCGACCCTGCTTAGCTTCCGAGATCAGACGAGATCGGGCGTGCTCAGGGTGGTATGGCCGTAAGCCAATGGGCTGGGGACACAGACTCCTTTTATAGACTAGGCAAGGCCCCCTGCTCGTGGAGGAGCTCAAAAGTCAGCCTTGCGAACACACTGCACTTGAGCCTTTATCTCCACTACCTGCTACACTATATTCCAGTATTAGGAATCTACATCGAGATGGGTAAGCTGCTGCCCATCTCCAAGCTTCTCACGTGCTTGCAGAGCGACATCCAAGGCTGAAACTAGAAGGACGTTAACGTGTGCCCGTGCGTCAACGTAATTGCAAGCCCATGTTTCTTGTAAGGAAGCAGCAGTGTAAAAGCTTACAGCACCTGGTATTCCCAGGCGGTCTCCCATCCAAGTACTAAACAGGCCCGACCCTGCTTAGCTTCCGAGATCAGACGAGATCGAGCGTGCTCAGGGTGGTATGGCCGTAAGCCCAGGGGCCGGGGACACAGACTCCTTTTATAGACTAGGCAAGGCCCCCTGCTCGTGGAGGAGCTCAAAAGTCAGCCTTTCGAACACACTAAACTTGAGCCTTTATCTCCACTACCTGCTACACTCTATTCCAGTATTAGGAAGCTACACCGAGATGGGTAAGCTGCTCCCCATCTCCAAGCTTCTCACATGCTTGCCGAGCGACATCCAAGGCTGAAACTAGAAGGACATTAACGTGTGCCCGTGCGTCAACGTAATTGCAAGCCCATGTTTCTTGTAAGGAAGCAGCAGTGTAAAAGCTTACAGCACCTGGTATTCCCAGGCGGTCTCCCATCCAAGTACTAACCAGGCCCGACCCTGCTTAGCTTCCGAGATCAGACGAGATCGGGCGTGCTCAGGGTGGTATGGCCGTAAGCCGGCGGGGTGGGGACACAGACTCCTTTTATAGACTAGGCAAGGCCCCCTGCTCGTGGAGGAGCTCAAAGGTCAGCCTTTCGAACGTTCAAGAGTTTAAGTTGTTTTTGGTGGGCTTTGCTGTATGGCCGCGCCCTTTGAGTGTGTCAAATGTCAAGCAGCTGTCCGTCAAGGCTCAGAGGTGCACTTAGATCACCTTGGGGCGGAGGTGATCAGCAGCAGCCTTTGTTATGTGCACTTAAAAAACATGGCACCACAACAAGTAACTTGTGTGCCAAGATCTTGAGTTGGCCCCAGACACTTGTGGGCCATCGCTTCTCGGCCTTTTGGCTAAGATCAAGTGTAGTATCTGTTCTTATCAGTTTAATATCTGATATGTCCTCTATATGGGGATTAAATATTAAATGCATTTTTGAGCATTGGGAGGTGAAAACTGGGGCTTGCTCTCTTCACTCCTTGCATTGACCTGGCATTGCAGTGCCACCAGGAACGGTGCACCATTCTCTTTTTTCTGTGAAAACCAAAGCAAGGCTGGAACTAGAAGGACGTTAACGTGTGCCTGTGCCCGTGCCCGTGCGTCAACGTAATTGCAAGCCCATGTTTCTTGTAAGGAAGCAGCAGTGTAAAAGCTTACAGCACCTGGTATTCCCAGGCGGTCTCCCATCCAAGTACTAACCAGGCCCGACCCTGCTTAGCTTCCGAGATCAGACGAGATCGGGCGTGCTCAGGGTGGTATGGCCGTAAGCCGGCGGGGTGGGGACAAAGACTCCTTTTATAGACTAGGCAAGGCCCCCTGCTCGTGGAGGAGCTCAAAGGTCAGCCTTTCGAACGTTCAAGAGTTTAAGTTGTTTTTGGTGGGCTTTGCTGTATGGCCGCGCCCTTTGAGTGTGTCAAATGTCAAGCAGCTGTCCGTCAAGGCTCAGAGGTGCACTTAGATCACCTTGGGGCGGAGGTGATCAGCAGCAGCCTTTGTTATGCGCACTTAAAAAACATGGCACCACAACAAGTAACTTGTGTGCCAAGATCTTGAGTTGGCCCCACACACTTGTGGGCCATCGCTTCTCGGCCTTTTGGCTAAGATCAAGTGTAGTATCTGTTCTTATCAGTTTAATATCTGATATGTCCTATATATGGGGATTAAATATTAAATGCATTTTTGAGCATTGGGAGGTGAAAACTGGGGCTTGCTCTCTTCACTCCTTGCATTGACCTGGCATTGCAGTGCCACCAGCAACGGTGCACCATTCTCTTTTTTCTGTGAAAACCAAAGCAAGGCTGGAACTAGAAGGACGTTAACGTGTGCCTGTGCCCGTGCCCGTGCATCAACGTAATTGCAAGCCCATGTTTCTTGTAAGGAAGCAGCAGTGTAAAAGCTTACAGCACCTGGTATTCCCAGGCGGTCACCCATCCAAGTACTAAACAGGCCCGACCCTGCTTAGCTTCCGAGATCAGACGAGATCGAGCGTGCTCAGGGTGGTATGGCCGTAAGCCCAGGGGCCGGGGACACAGACTCCTTTTATAGACTAGGCAAGGCCCCCTGCTCGTGGAGGAGCTCAAAAGTTAGCCTTTCGAACACACTAAACTTGAGCCTTTATCTCCACTACCTGCTACACTCTATTCCAGTATTAGGAAGCTACACCGAGATGGGTAAGCTGCTTTCCATCTCCAAGCTTCTCACATGCTTGCAGAGCGACATCCAAGGTTGAAACTAGAAGGACATTAACGTGTGCCCGTGCGTCAACGTAATTGCAAGCCCATGTTTCTTGTAAGGAAGCAGCAGTGTAAAAGCTTACAGCACCTGGTATTCCCAGGCGGTCTCCCATCCAAGTACTAACCAGGCCCGACCCTGCTTAGCTTCCGAGATCAGACGAGATCGGGCGTGCTCAGGGTGGTATGGCCGTAAGCCGGCGGGCTGGGGACACAGACTCCTTTTATAGACTAGGCAAGGCCCCCTGCTCGTGGAGGAGCTCAAAAGTCAGCCTTTCGAACACACTGCACTTGAGCCTTTATCTCCACTACCTGCTACACTATATTCCAGTATTAGGAAGCTACATCGAGATGGGTAAGCTGCTGCCCATCTCCAAGCTTCTCACGTGCTTGCAGAGCGACATCCAAGGCTGAAACTAGAAGGACGTTAACGTGTGCCCGTGCGTCAACGTAATTGCAAGCCCATGTTTCTTGTAAGGAAGCAGCAGTGTAAAAGCTTACAGCACCTGGTATTCCCAGGCGGTCTCCCATCCAAGTACTAACCAGGCCCGACCCTGCTTAGCTTCCGAGATCAGACGAGATCGGGCGTGCTCAGGGTGGTATGGCCGTAAGCCGACGGGCTGGGGACACAGACTCCTTTTATAGACTAGGCAAGGCCCCCTGCTCGTGGAGGAGCTCAAAAGTCAGCCTTTCGAACACACTGCACTTGAGCCTTTATCTCCACTACCTGCTACACTATATTCCAGTATTAGGAAGCTACATCGAGATGGGTAAGCTGCTGCCCATCTCCAAGCTTCTCACGTGCTTGCAGAGCGACATCCAAGGCTGAAACTAGAAGGACGTTAACGTGTGCCCGTGCGTCAACGTAATTGCAAGCCCATGTTTCTTGTAAGGAAGCAGCAGTGTAAAAGCTTACAGCACCTGGTATTCCCAGGCGGTCTCCCATCCAAGTACTAAACAGGCCCGACCCTGCTTAGCTTCCGAGATCAGACGAGATCGAGCGTGCTCAGGGTGGTATGGCCGTAAGCCCAGGGGCCGGGGACACAGACTCCTTTTATAGACTAGGCAAGGCCCCCTGCTTGTGGAGGAGCTCAAAAGTTAGCCTTTCGAACACACTAAACTTGAGCCTTTATCTCCACTACCTGCTACACTCTTTTCCAGTATTAGGAAGCTACACCGAGATGGGTAAGCTGCTTCCCATCTCCAAGCTTCTCACATGCTTGCAGAGCGACATCCAAGGCTGAAACTAGAAGGACATTAACGTGTGCCCGTGCGTCAACGTAATTGCAAGCCTATGTTTCTTGTAAGGAAGCAGCAGTGTAAAAGCTTACAGCACCTGGTATTCCCAGGCGGTCTCTATCCAAGTACTAACCAGGCCCGACCCTGCTTAGCTTCCGAGATCAGACGAGATCGGGCGTGCTCAGGGTGGTATGGCCGTAAGCCGGCGGGCTGGGGACACAGACTCCTTTTATAGACTAGGCAAGGCCCCCTGCTCGTGGAGGAGCTCAAAGGTCAGCCTTTCGAACGTTCAAGAGTTTAAGTTGTTTTTGGTGGGCTTTGCTGTATGGCCACGCCCTTTGAGTGTGTCAAATGTCAAGCAGCTGTCCGTCAAGGCTCAGAGGTGCACTTAGATCACCTTGGGGCGGAGGTGATCAGCAGCAGCCTTTGTTATGCGCACTTAAAAAACATGGCACCACAACAAGTAACTTGTGTGCCAAGATCTTGAGTTGGCCCCACACACTTGTGGGCCATCGCTTCTCGGCCTCTTGGCTAAGATCAAGTGTAGTATCTGTTCTTATCAGTTTAATATCTGATATGTCCTCTATATGGGGATTAAATATTAAATGCATTTTTGAGCATTGGGAGGTGAAAACTGGGGCTTGCTCTCTTCACTCCTTGCATTGACCTGGCATTGCAGTGCCACCAGGAACGGTGCACCATTCTCTTTTTTCTGTGAAAACCAAAGCAAGGCTGGAACTAGAAGGACGTTAACGTGTGCCTGTGCCCGTGCCCGTGCGTCAACGTAATTGCAAGCCCATGTTTCTTGTAAGGAAGCAGCAGTGTAAAAGCTTACAGCACCTGGTATTCCCAGGCGGTCTCCCATCCAAGTACTAAACAGGCCCGACCCTGCTTAGCTTCCGAGATCAGACGAGATCGAGCGTGCTCAGGGTGGTATGGCCGTAAGCCCAGGGGGCCGGGGACACAGACTCCTTTTATAGACTAGGCAAGGCCCCCTGCTCGTGGAGGAGCTCAAAAGTTAGCCTTTCGAACACACTAAACTTGAGCCTTTATCTCCACTACCTGCTACACTCTATTCCAGTATTAGGAAGCTACATCGAGATGGGTAAGCTGCTGCCCATCTCCAAGCTTCTCACGTGCTTGCAGAGCGACATCCAAGGCTGAAACTAGAAGGACGTTAACGTGTGCCCGTGCGTCAACGTAATTGCAAGCCCATGTTTCTTGTAAGGAAGCAGCAGTGTAAAAGCTTACAGCACCTGGTATTCCCAGGCGGTCTCCCATCCAAGTACTAACCAGGCCCGACCCTGCTTAGCTTCCGAGATCAGACGAGATCGGGCGTGCTCAGGGTGGTATGGCCGTAAGCCGACGGGCTGGGGACACAGACTCCTTTTATAGACTAGGCAAGGCCCCCTGCTCGTGGAGGAGCTCAAAGGTCAGCCTTTCGAACGTTCAAGAGTTTAAGTTGTTTTTGGTGGGCTTTGCTGTATGGCCGCGCCCTTTGAGTGTGTCAAATGTCAAGCAGCTGTCCGTCAAGGCTCAGAGGTGCACTTAGATCACCTTGGGGCGTAGGTGATCAGCAGCAGCCTTTGTTATGCGCACTTAAAAAACATGGCACCACAACAAGTAACTTGTGTGCCAAGATCTTGAGTTGGCCCCACACACTTGTGGGCCATCGCTTCTCGGCCTTTTGGCTAAGATCAAGTGTAGTATCTGTTCTTATCAGTTTAATATCTGATATGTCCTCTATATGGGGATTAAATATTAAATGCATTTTTGAGCATTGGGAGGTGAAAACTGGGGCTTGCTCTCTTCACTCCTTGCATTGACCTGGCATTGCAGTGCCACCAGGAACGGTGCACCATTCTCTTTTTTCTGTGAAAACCAAAGCAAGGCTGGAACTAGAAGGACGTTAACGTGTGCCTGTGCCCGTGCCCGTGCGTCAACGTAATTGCAAGCCCATGTTTCTTGTAAGGAAGCAGCAGTGTAAAAGCTTACAGCACCTGGTATTCCCAGGCGGTCTCCCATCCAAGTACTAACCAGGCCCGACCCTGCTTAGCTTCCGAGATCAGACGAGATCGGGCGTGCTCAGGGTGGTATGGCCGTAAGCCAACGGGCTGGGGACACAGACTCCTTTTATAGACTAGGCAAGGCCCCCTGCTCGTGGAGGAGCTCAAAAGTCAGCCTTTCGAACACACTGCACTTGAGCCTTTATCTCCACTACCTGCTACACTCTATTCCAGTATTAGGAAGCTACACCGAGATGGGTAAGCTGCTCCCCATCTCCAAGCTTCTCACGTGCTTGCAGAGCGACATCCAAGGCTGAAACTAGAAGGACGTTAACATGTGCCCGTGCGTCAACGTAATTGCAAGCCCATGTTTCTTGTAAGGAAGCAGCAGTGTAAAAGCTTACAGCACCTGGTATTCCCAGGCGGTCTCCCATCCAAGTACTAACCAGGCCCGACCCTGTTTAGCTTCCGAGATCAGACGAGATCGGGCATGCTCAGGGTGGTATGGCCGTAAGCCAATGGGCTGGGGACACAGACTCCTTTTATAGACTAGGCAAGGCCCCCTGCTCGTGGAGGAGCTCAAAAGTCAGCCTTGCGAACACACTGCACTTGAGCCTTTATCTCCACTACCTGCTACACTATATTCCAGTATTAGGAAGCTACATCGAGATGGGTTAGCTGCTGCCCATCTCCAAGCTTCTCACGTGCTTGCAGAGCGACATCCAAGGCTGAAACTAGAAGGACGTTAACGTGTGCCCGTGCGTCAACGTAATTGCAAGCCCATGTTTCTTGTAAGGAAGCAGCAGTGTAAAAGCTTACAGCACCTGGTATTCCCAGGCGGTCTCCCATCCAAGTACTAAACAGGCCCGACCCTGCTTAGCTTCCGAGATCAGACGAGATCGAGCGTGCTCAGGGTGGTATGGCCGTAAGCCCAGGGGTCGGGGACACAGACTCCTTTTATAGACTAGGCAAGGCCCCCTGCTCGTGGAGGAGCTCAAAAGTCAGCCTTTCGAACACACTGCACTTGAGCCTTTATCTCCACTACCTGCTACACTATATTCCAGTATTAGGAAGCTACATCGAGATGGGTAAGCTGCTGCCCATCTCCAAGCTTCTCACGTGCTTGCAGAGCGACATCCAAGGCTGAAACTAGAAGGACGTTAACGTGTGCCCGTGCGTCAACGTAATTGCAAGCCCATGTTTCTTGTAAGGAAGCAGCAGTGTAAAAGCTTACAGCACCTGGTATTCCCAGGCGGTCTCCCATCCAAGTACTAACCAGGCCCGACCCTGCTTAGCTTCCGAGATCAGACGAGATCGGGCGTGCTCAGGGTGGTATGGCCGTAAGCCGACGGGCTGGGGACACAGACTCCTTTTATAGACTAGGCAAGGCCCCCTGCTCGTGGAGGAGCTCAAAGGTCAGCCTTTCGAACGTTCAAGAGTTTAAGTTGTTTTTGGTGGGCTTTGCTGTATGGCCGCGCCCTTTGAGTGTGTCAAATGTCAAGCAGCTGTCCGTCAAGGCTCAGAGGTGCACTTAGATCACCTTGGGGCGGAGGTGATCAGCAGCAGCCTTTGTTATGCGCACTTAAAAAACATGGCACCACAACAAGTAACTTGTGTGCCAAGATCTTGAGTTGGCCCCACACACTTGTGGGCCATCGCTTCTCGGCCTTTTGGCTAAGATCAAGTGTAGTATCTGTTCTTATCAGTTTAATATCTGATATGTCCTCTATATGGGGATTAAATATTAAATGCATTTTTGAGCATTGGGAGGTGAAAACTGGGGCTTGCTCTCTTCACTCCTTGCATTGACCTGGCATTGCAGTGCCACCAGGAACGGTGCACCATTCTCTTTTTTCTGTGAAAACCAAAGCAAGGCTGGAACTAGAAGGACGTTAACGTGTGCCTGTGCCCGTGCCCGTGCGTCAACGTAATTGCAAGCCCATGTTTCTTGTAAGGAAGCAGCAGTGTAAAAGCTTACAGCACCTGGTATTCCCAGGCGGTCTCCCATCCAAGTACTAACCAGGCCCGACCCTGCTTAGCTTCCGAGATCAGACGAGATCGGGCGTGCTCAGGGTGGTATGGCCGTAAGCCGACGGGCTGGGGACACAGACTCCTTTTATAGACTAGGCAAGGCCCCCTGCTCGTGGAGGAGCTCAAAAGTCAGCCTTTCGAACACACTGCACTTGAGCCTTTATCTCCACTACCTGCTACACTATATTCCAGTATTAGGAAGCTACATCGAGATGGGTAAGCTGCTGCCCATCTCCAAGCTTCTCACGTGCTTGCAGAGCGACATCCAAGGCTGAAACTAGAAGGACGTTAACGTGTGCCCGTGCGTCAACGTAATTGCAAGCCCATGTTTCTTGTAAGGAAGCAGCAGTGTAAAAGCTTACAGCACCTGGTATTCCCAGGCGGTCTCCCATCCAAGTACTAAACAGGCCCGACCCTGCTTAGCTTCCGAGATCAGACGAGATCGAGCATGCTCAGGGTGGTATGGCCGTAAGCCCAGGGGCCGGGGACACAGACTCCTTTTATAGACTAGGCAAGGCCCCCTGCTCGTGGAGGAGCTCAAAAGTTAGCCTTTCGAACACACTAAACTTGAGCCTTTATCTCCACTACCTGCTACACTCTATTCCAGTATTAGGAAGCTACATCGAGATGGGTAAGCTGCTGCCCATCTCCAAGCTTCTCACGTGCTTGCAGAGCGACATCCAAGGCTGAAACTAGAAGGACGTTAACGTGTGCCCGTGCGTCAACGTAATTGCAAGCCCATGTTTCTTGTAAGGAAGCAGCAGTGTAAAAGCTTACAGCACCTGGTATTCCCAGGCGGTCTCCCATCCAAGTACTAACCAGGCCCGACCCTGCTTAGCTTCCGAGATCAGACGAGATCGGGCGTGCTCAGGGTGGTATGGCCGTAAGCCGACGGGCTGGGGACACAGACTCCTTTTATAGACTAGGCAAGGCCCCCTGCTCGTGGAGGAGCTCAAAGGTCAGCCTTTCGAACGTTCAAGAGTTTAAGTTGTTTTTGGTGGGCTTTGCTGTATGGCCGCGCCCTTTGAGTGTGTCAAATGTCAAGCAGCTGTCCGTCAAGGCTCAGAGGTGCACTTAGATCACCTTGGGGCGGAGGTGATCAGCAGCAGCCTTTGTTATGCGCACTTAAAAAACATGGCACCACAACAAGTAACTTGTGTGCCAAGATCTTGAGTTGGCCCCACACACTTGTGGGCCATCGCTTCTCGGCCTTTTGGCTAAGATCAAGTGTAGTATCTGTTCTTATCAGTTTAATATCTGATATGTCCTCTATATGGGGATTAAATATTAAATGCATTTTTGAGCATTGGGAGGTGAAAACTGGGGCTTGCTCTCTTCACTCCTTGCATTGACCTGGCATTGCAGTGCCACCAGGAACGGTGCACCATTCTCTTTTTTCTGTGAAAACCAAAGCAAGGCTGGAACTAGAAGGACGTTAACGTGTGCCTGTGCCCGTGCCCGTGCGTCAACGTAATTGCAAGCCCATGTTTCTTGTAAGGAAGCAGCAGTGTAAAAGCTTACAGCACCTGGTATTCCCAGGCGGTCTCCCATCCAAGTACTAACCAGGCCCGACCCTGCTTAGCTTCCGAGATCAGACGAGATCGGGCATGCTCAGGGTGGTATGGCCGTAAGCCGACGGGCTGGGGACACAGACTCCTTTTATAGACTAGGCAAGGCCCCCTGCTCGTGGAGGAGCTCAAAAGTCAGCCTTTCGAACACACTGCACTTGAGCCTTTATCTCCACTACCTGCTACACTATATTCCAGTATTAGGAAGCTACATCGAGATGGGTAAGCTGCTGCCCATCTCCAAGCTTCTCACGTGCTTGCAGAGCGACATCCAAGGCTGAAACTAGAAGGACGTTAACGTGTGCCCGTGCGTCAACGTAATTGCAAGCCCATGTTTCTTGTAAGGAAGCAGCAGTGTAAAAGCTTACAGCACCTGGTATTCCCAGGCGGTCTCCCATCCAAGTACTAACCAGGCCCGACCCTGCTTAGCTTCCGAGATCAGACGAGATCGGGCGTGCTCAGGGTGGTATGGCCGTTAGCCGGCGGGCTGGGGACACAGACTCCTTTTATAGACTAGGCAAGGCCCCCTGCTCGTGGAGGAGCTCAAAGGTCAGCCTTTCGAACGTTCAAGAGTTTAAGTTGTTTTTGGTGGGCTTTGCTGTATGGCCGCGCCCTTTGAGTGTGTCAAATGTCAAGCAGCTGTCCGTCAAGGCTCAGAGGTGCACTTAGATCACCTTGGGGCGGAGGTGATCAGCAGCAGCCTTTGTTATGCGCACTTAAAAAACATGGCACCACAACAAGTAACTTGTGTGCCAAGATCTTGAGTTGGCCCCACACACTTGTGGGCCATCGCTTCTCGGCCTTTTGGCTAAGATCAAGTGTAGTATCTGTTCTTATCAGTTTAATATCTGATATGTCCTCTATATGGGGATTAAATATTAAATGCATTTTTGAGCATTGGGAGGTGAAAACTGGGGCTTGCTCTCTTCACTCCTTGCATTGACCTGGCATTGCAGTGCCACCAGGAACGGTGCACCATTCTCTTTTTTCTGTGAAAACCAAAGCAAGGCTGGAACTAGAAGGACGTTAACGTGTGCCTGTGCCCGTGCCCGTGCGTCAACGTAATTGCAAGCCCATGTTTCTTGTAAGGAAGCAGCAGTGTAAAAGCTTACAGCACCTGGTATTCCCAGGCGGTCTCCCATCCAAGTACTAAACAGGCCCGACCCTGCTTAGCTTCCGAGATCAGACGAGATCGAGCGTGCTCAGGGTGGTATGGCCGTAAGCCCAGGGGCCGGGGACACAGACTCCTTTTATAGACTAGGCAAGGCCCCCTGCTCGTGGAGGAGCTCAAAAGTCAGCCTTTCGAACACACTAAACTTGAGCCTTTATCTCCACTACCTGCTACACTCTATTCCAGTATTAGGAAGCTACACCGAGATGGGTAAGCTGCTCCCCATCTCCAAGCTTCTCACATGCTTGCCGAGCGACATCCAAGGCTGAAACTAGAAGGACATTAACGTGTGCCCGTGCGTCAACGTAATTGCAAGCCCATGTTTCTTGTAAGGAAGCAGCAGTGTAAAAGCTTACAGCACCTGGTATTCCCAGGCGGTCTCCCATCCAAGTACTAACCAGGCCCGACCCTGCTTAGCTTCCGAGATCAGACGAGATCGGGCGTGCTCAGGGTGGTATGGCCGTAAGCCGGCGGGGTGGGGACACAGACTCCTTTTATAGACTAGGCAAGGCCCCCTGCTCGTGGAGGAGCTCAAAGGTCAGCCTTTCGAACGTTCAAGAGTTTAAGTTGTTTTTGGTGGGCTTTGCTGTATGGCCGCGCCCTTTGAGTGTGTCAAATGTCAAGCAGCTGTCCGTCAAGGCTCAGAGGTGCACTTAGATCACCTTGGGGCGGAGGTGATCAGCAGCAGCCTTTGTTATGCGCACTTAAAAAACATGGCACCACAACAAGTAACTTGTGTGCCAAGATCTTGAGTTGGCCCCACACACTTGTGGGCCATCGCTTCTCGGCCTTTTGGCTAAGATCAAGTGTAGTATCTGTTCTTATCAGTTTAATATCTGATATGTCCTCTATATGGGGATTAAATATTAAATGCATTTTTGAGCATTGGGAGGTGAAAACTGGGGCTTGCTCTCTTCACTCCTTGCATTGACCTGGCATTGCAGTGCCACCAGGAACGGTGCACCATTCTCTTTTTTCTGTGAAAACCAAAGCAAGGCTGGAACTAGAAGGACGTTAACGTGTGCCTGTGCCCGTGCCCGTGCGTCAACGTAATTGCAAGCCCATGTTTCTTGTAAGGAAGCAGCAGTGTAAAAGCTTACAGCACCTGGTATTCCCAGGCGGTCTCCCATCCAAGTACTAACCAGGCCCGACCCTGCTTAGCTTCCGAGATCAGACGAGATCGGGCGTGCTCAGGGTGGTATGGCCGTAAGCCGACGGGCTGGGGACACAGACTCCTTTTATAGACTAGGCAAGGCCCCCTGCTCGTGGAGGAGCTCAAAGGTCAGCCTTTCGAACACACTGCACTTGAGCCTTTATCTCCACTACCTGCTACACTATATTCCAGTATTAGGAAGCTACATCGAGATGGGTAAGCTGCTGCCCATCTCCAAGCTTCTC
>NC_081149.1:2846200-2848700 GCF_958295425.1 Solea solea | reverse complement strand
GGAACAGCTGGTTAGCTGGGTGGAAGGAGTCCTTGATGATATTTCCAGCTCTGCTTCGGTAGCGAGAGCTGGCAATAGTCTCCAGGTTAGGCAGAGAGCACCCCGTGATCCTCTGGGCTGTGTTTATGATCCTCTGTAGCGCTCTCCTGTCTGCTGCAGAGCACCCTGCGAACCACGTTGTAATGCAGTACGTCAGGATGCTCTCAATGGTGGCGTTGTAGAAGGTTACAAGCAGCCTCTCCTCCAGGTTGTTTCTCCTGAGCACTCTCAGGAAGTGGAGACGCTGCTGGGCCTTCTTTACCACCGCCGTGGTGTTGACAGTCCAGGAGAGGTCGTCAGATATCTGCACACCCAGAAACCTGATGGAGTGGACTCTTTCCACTAAGTCCCCATTTATGTGCAGTGGGGTCGGGGCCGCTCTGCCCTTTCTGAAGTCCAGTATTATTTCTTTTGTTTTAGTGGTGTTCAGTTTGAGGTTATTAACTGAACACCACGCTGTTAGTCTGTTGACCTCATCTCTGTAGTCAGACTCGTCTCCATCTGAGCCGGTGCTGAGTGTGATGGTGCTGGAGAGGTGTGGACCAAGTCTGACTGACTGAGGACGATCTGACAGGAAGTCCTTAATCCAAAGGCAGGTTTGGTTGGAGAGACCCAGGTGTGAGAGCTTCTGCACCAGGATCTCCGGTAGGATGTGGTTGAAGGCTGAGCTGAAGTCCAGGAAGAGCATTCTGACATAGCTCCCCCGGTGCTCCAGGTGACTCAGCGAGGCGTGGAGCGCTATAGTGATAGCGTCCTCCATGGATCGGTTTGCCCTGTAGGCAAACTGGTGTGGGTCTAATGTGGGAGACAGACAGGCCCTGATGTGCTGGGAGACCAGCCTCTCAAAGCACTTCATGACTACAGGCGTAAGTGCAACAGGTCTGTAGTCGTTGAGGCTGTGCACTGCTGTCTTCTTGGGAACGGGAATTAATGTGGAGGTTTTGAGGCAGGGTGGGATGATGGCCTGCGCCAGGGACAGGTTGAATATGTTTGTGAAGACTCCAGTCAGTTGGTCGGCACAAGCTTTGAGTACCTTGCCGGGTATTCCATCGGGGCCAGCCGCCTTCCTGGGGTTCACAGTCCTCAGCACATGTCTCACTTCATGCTCCTGAAGTGTCATCATGCCAGTGCTGGGGAGGGGTGGGAGTGCTGTGGCTGCTGAGGGCCTGTCTGTCTCAAAGCGGGCAAAGAAGCTGTTTAGTTCCTCTGCCAGTGAGGCATCAGTCCTAGCAGTCGCCTGGTTACTGCTTCTATAGTTTGTTATGTGATTTATTCCCTGCCACATTCTTCTGGGATCATTCACAGCGAAATGGTCCTCAATTTTCCTCTTATATGCCGCCTTGGCCTCCCTGATTCCTCTCTTCAGGTCTGACCTGGCAACGCTGTACAGGGCCCTGTCCCCTGACTTGAAGGCGGCGTTTCGGCTTTTTAAGAGGGACTGCACTTTGCTGTTCATCCAGGGTTTTTGATTTGGAAAAACCCTGACCCTTTTGTTGACAGTGACAGTGTCAATACAGTTTTTTATGTAGCAGAGTACAGTGTCTGTGTACTCCTGGAGGTTGTGGCTTGAGAATAAATCCCATAGAGTGGTGGAGAAGCAGTCCTGTAGTTGAGAGAGGGCTCCCTCTGGCCAAGTTTTTATTGTCTTTGTTTGAGGCTTTGTCTTCCTCAGCAGGGGGGTGTAAGTGGGGGTGAGGGACATGCCGAGGTGGTCAGATCCAGCCAGGTGGGGGAGGGGAGTAGCTTTGTATGCATGTTTTATGTTGGAGTAAACATGGTCCAACGTACTATCCCCTCTGGTGGCAAACTTCACAAACTGAACGAATTTGGGTAACACAGTCTTTAAAGATGCTTTGTTGAAATCACCAGCAACAACAAGGACTCCATCAGGGTGTGCAAGCTGCTGTTTGTTGATGATGGCAAGCAGAAGGCTGAGGGCTGTGCTAACGTTAGCATCTGGTGGGATGTAAACAGCTACCACAATGACCACAGTGAACTCCCTCGGGAGATAAAAAGGACTGCACGAGACTGCCAGAACCTCTATATCAGGAGAACAGTGTGTGTCAATGATCCTGCTGCTGCCACACCACTCGTTATGCACATAAACACACAGCCCCCCTCCTCTGCTCTTACCCGAGTCTTTGTTCCTGTCCTGCCGATGTAGCGTGCGGTCCGCTAGCTGGACTGCAGCGTCGGGGATCAGCGGGTGAAGCCACGTCTCCGTGATGAAAATAACACTGCAGTTCCGTACAAAGCTTGTCGTGGCTGTCTGTAGTTCCAACTCGTCCATTTTGTGGGTTATGGATCTGGCGTTTGAGAGGAAAAGGCTCGGTAATGCTGGCCTGTATGGTTGTTCACGTAGCTTAGCATCCGAGCCCGACCGGCATCCCCGCTTCTGTTTCCTCTCTCTTCGCCGCCTCCTCCGCTTGCTAGGCGGGCTGACCATCCACGGGGATCCCGG
>NC_081149.1:2816200-2838700 GCF_958295425.1 Solea solea | reverse complement strand
AGGCGGTCTCCCATCCAAGTACTAACCAGGCCCGACCCTGCTTAGCTTCCGAGATCAGACGAGATCGGGCGTGCTCAGGGTGGTATGGCCGTAAGCCGACAGGCTGTGGACACAGACTCCTTTTATAGACTAGGCAAGGCCCCCTGCTCGTGGAGGAGCTCAAAAGTCAGCCTTTCGAACACACTGCACTTGAGCCTTTATCTCCACTACCTGCTACACTATATTACAGTATTAGGAAGCTACACCGAGATGGGTAAGCTGCTGCCCATCTCCAAGCTTCTCACGTGCTTGCAGAGCGACATCCAAGGCTGAAACTAGAAGGAGGTTAACGTGTGCCCGTGCGTCAACGTAATTGCAAGCCCATGTTTCTTGTAAGGAAGCAGCAGTGTAAAAGCTTACAGCACCTGGTATTCCAAGGCGGTCTCCCATCCAAGTACTAACCAGGCCCGACCCTGCTTAGCTTCCGAGATCAGACGAGATCGGGCGTGCTCAGGGTGGTATGGCCGTAAGCCGACGGGCTGGGGACACAGACTCCCTTTATAGACTAGGCAAGGCCCCCTGCTCGTGGAGGAGCTCAAAGGTCAGCCTTTCGAACGTTCAAGAGTTTAAGTTGTTTTTGGTGGGCTTTGCTGTATGGCCGCGCCCTTTGAGTGTGTCAAATGTCAAGCAGCTGTCCGTCAAGGCTCAGAGGTGCACTTAGATCACCTTGGGGCGGAGGTGATCAGCAGCAGCCTTTGTTATGCGCACTTAAAAAACATGGCACCACAACAAGTAACTTGTGTGCCAAGATCTTGAGTTGGCCCCAGACACTTGTGGGCCATCGCTTCTCGGCCTTTTGGCTAAGATCAAGTGTAGTATCTGTTCTTATCAGTTTAATATCTGATATGTCCTCTATATGGGGATTAAATATTAAATACATTTTTGAGCATTGGGAGGTGAAAACTGGGGCTTGCTCTCTTCACTCCTTGCATTGACCTGGCATTGCAGTGCCACCAGGAATGGTGCACAATTCTCTTTTTTCTGTGAAAACCAAAGCAAGGCTGGAACTAGAAGGACGATAACGTGTGCCTGTGCCCGTGCCCGTGCGTCAACGTAATTGCAAGCCCATGTTTCTTGTAAGGAAGCAGCAGTGTAAAAGCTTACAGCACCTGGTATTCCCAGGCGGTCTCCCATCCAAGTACTAACCAGGCCCGACCCTGCTTAGCTTCCGAGATCAGACGAGATCGGGCGTGCTCAGGGTGGTATGACCGTAAGCTGACGGGCTGGGGACACAGACTCCTTTTATAGACTAGGCAAGGCCCCCTGCTCGTGGAGGAGCTCAAAAGTCAGCCTTTCGAACACACTGCACTTGAGCCTTTATCTCCACTACCTGCTACACTCTATTCCAGTATTAGGAAGCTACACCGAGATGGGTAAGCTGCTCCCCATCTCCAAGCTTCTCACATGCTTGCAGAGCAACATCCAAGGCTGAAACTAGAAGGACGTTAACGTGTGCCCGTGTGTCAACGTAATTGCAAGCCCATGTTTCTTGTAAGGAAGCAGCAGTGTAAAAGCTTACAGCACCTGGTATTCCCAGGCGGTCTCCCATCCAAGTACTAACCAGGCCCGACCCTGCTGAGCTTCCGAGATCAGACGAGATCGGGCGTGCTCAGGGTGGTATGGCCGTAAGCCGACGGGCTGGGGACACAGACTCCTTTTATAGACTAGGCAAGGCCCCCTGCTCGTGGAGGAGCTCAAAAGTCAGCCTTTCGAACACACTGCACTTGAGCCTTTATCTCCACTACCTGCTACACTATATTCCAGTATTAGGAAGCTACATCGAGATGGGTAAGCTGCTGCCCATCTCCAAGCTTCTCACGTGCTTGCAGAGCGACATCCAAGGCTGAAACTAGAAGGACGTTAACGTGTGCCTGTGCGTCAACGTAATTGCAAGCCCATGTTTCTTGTAAGGAAGCAGCAGTGTAAAAGCTTACAGCACCTGGTATTCCCAGGCGGTCTCCCATCCAAGTACTAAACAGGCCCGACCCTGCTTAGCTTCCGAGATCAGACGAGATCGAGCGTGCTCAGGGTGGCTTGGCCGTAAGCCCAGGGGCCGTGGACACAGACTCCTTTTATAGACTAGGCAAGGCCCCCTGCTCGTGGAGGAGCTCAAAAGTCAGCCTTTCGAACACACTAAACTTGAGCCTTTATCTCCTCTACCTGCTACACTCTATTCCAGTATTAGGAAGCTACACCGAGATGGGTAAGCTGCTCCCCATCTCCAAGCTTCTCACATGCTTGCCGAGCGACATCCAAGGCTGAAACTAGAAGGACGTTAACGTGTGCCCGTGCGTCAACGTAATTGCAAGCCCATGTTTCTTGTAAGGAAGCAGCAGTGTAAAAGCTTACAGCACCTGGTATTCCCAGGCGGTCTCCCATCCAAGTACTAACCAGGCCCGACCCTGCTTAGCTTCCGAGATCAGACGAGATGGGGCGTGCTCAGGGTGGTATGGCCGTAAGCCAACGGGCTGGGGACACAGACTCCTTTTATAGACTAGGCAAGGCCCCCTGCTCGTGGAGGAGTTCAAAAGTCAGCCTTTCGAACACACTGCACTTGAGCCTTTATCTCCACTACCTGCTACACTCTATTCCAGTATTAGGAAGCTACACCGAGATGGGTAAGCTGCTCCCCATCTCCAAGCTTCTCACGTGCTTGCAGAGCGACATCCAAGGCTGAAACTAGAAGGACGTTAACATGTGCCCGTGCGTCAACGTAATTGCAAGCCCATGTTTCTTGTAAGGAAGCAGCAGTGTAAAAGCTTACAGCACTTGGTATTCCCAGGCGGTCTGCCATCCAAGTACTAACCAGGCCCGACCCTGCTTAGCTTCCGAGATCAGACGAGATCGGGCGTGCTCAGGGTGGTATGGCCGTAAGCCGACGGGCTGGGGACACAGACTCCTTTTATAGACTAGGCAAGGCCCCCTGCTCGTGGAGGAGCTCAAAGGTCAGCCTTTCGAACGTTCAAGAGTTTAAGTTGTTTTTGGTGGGCTTTGCTGTATGGCCGCGCCCTTTAAGTGTGTCAAATGTCAAGCAGCTGTTGTTATGGGAACTTTTGTGAGTGAGATGAAGCACGAGAACTGAGTCGGATGAATACAAGCAAGTTGATTTAATCTGAGTTGCAACCAGAGGAGCACAGTTTACAGAGTCGAAGAGTCTGCAAAGTGAACAACACTGAGCAGAGAGAAACAAGGCGTATATAAACATGTCTTCAGCAATATGTGTACGTGATATAGAAACAGGATATTCGTCAGAGTAGTTGTCTGATATGATGCCAATAAGGTGTTGTGAGAACGAGCAGATATCAATAGAGAACAGGGAGTTTCTAGGGAGGACAGGGACCTTGAGATAAAACGGGAAACTCATAATTGCCCGCTACACCTCGTGTGACCCAGGAAACAACTATCCACTGAACCTTGTGTGACCTAAAGAAACGTCTGTGTGCATGTAATATGCCATTACATTTCCCCCCTTTTTATCCTTAAGGATAAACGAGGAAGAGAAAAACAACCAATAAAACACAATCAACAATAGAATTACCAAAATATGCACACATCATATAACACAACAAAATCCCAGATGACAATCAAATAGGAGAAAAGAACAGTATTCAAAAACTTCAGACTGAGCATTCCAACTGGTTTACGATCAGTCGTCACACAGAATACAATTCAATGGAAAACCTTAAGTTAAAAGTTGCAAGCTGTTTTTGTGGATGAAAGCATCCTGAGTAGAGCATAGCAAAGAGAGAACTGGGTTACTGTCAAACAAAATCCTTTATACACATTCATCAGAGTCAGCATCAGTGTGTGAGTCGTCTGTGCTCGTGTCCTCGGTCAGGGCATAAGCAGCAGCTATGTCATCCAAAGTCACCTGGGGAGCAGGAGCAGAGACAGAAAGCATGTGATAGCGCACCATCTGCAACGAGAACAAGGAGCCCACAACTTTCTTAACCATAGGAATAATACAGCTGGACAAACAGCACATAAAAATATACAGACTTGCATGGGGAGAGTCACTGTGTGAAAAATAAAGACAGTGAAATGTTGTAACAGGTGTAGGGTGTGGTGTGGTGTAGGTCTTCTTGCGCCCACGAAGGTGACACAGAAACTACGTCTGCACGCCACTTGTTGTCTTCTTTCCTCGGGCCCTTGGTCACCTGTGTGCCTGTTGTGAACGCAAAGTCTTACTTAGCAGCCTCCGGAGTTTGTAGTTTTTTTCAGTCGAACCAGCAGGGGGTGCTGGAACCTTTCTGCAGTGGCTGGCGTGGATCCAGGTAGCCCGCTCAGCGACCTTCACAGCAGTGTGGGTTGTCAGCAGGATCTGGAACGGACCTTGCCACCTCCTGTTCCTCCACGACTTCCTCCTGAAGTCTTTTACGACCACGAAGTCACCTGGTTCGAGCTGGTGCAGGGGACCACTGGCTGGAACAGGGAGGGCTGCGATCACCTGTTTCTTTATATCAGAGAGCTGTTTGGATAGATTGGTACAGTAGGTTAGTGTGTTGTGATCACAAAGAGCTGTTGATGGGGGTGGAGATCGGGGAGTTTCCACACCTACAGAAGGAGGAGTTGCAAAAAGAATCTCAAAGGGGCTCAAGTTAGTTCTGTTTCGTTTTCGCATTCTCATATACATAAGCACTAGAGGAAGTGCTTTTGTCCATGGAAGACCTGTGTCTTCACAACACTTGGCCAGCTTGTTCTTTAGTGTTCCATTCTCCCTCTCTACTGCACCTCCACTAGCTGGGTGGTAGGCACAGTGTGTTCTCAGGTTAATGCCTAAGTATAGGCTCAGTTCAGTGATAGCTGAATTAACAAAATGGCTACCATTATCACTGGAGATTTTAGCTGGAATTCCCCATCTGGGAATGATTTCAGTAAGAAGGGCTTTAGCTACTACTGAGGCAGATTGTTTTGAGGCTGGGAACACTTCAACCCATTTGCTCCACATGTCTACCATCACTAAACAATGAGACTTTCCTTCTGATGGAGTTAGTTCTACAAAATCCATCATGACATGCTCAAAAGGTCGAGTTGGTTGAGGATGAGCAGCTTGTTGGGAAGGTTGGATTGCCCTGCCTACATTGTGAGTAGCACAGATAACACAGGCTTGGCAGTGTTTTTGAGCATAGGCAGAAAACCCTTTTGTGAACCAAAATGTATTAATCATTTGCTGCATCCCTCCTTTTGATGCATGGTCAGACCCATGCGTCAATTTAGCATAGTGAGGGAAGAAATGGGAAGGCAAACACGGGTTGTTGTCGGGGCCTATCCAGATGCCATAATGACATGAAGCACCTGCGTTTCTCCAAAGTTGCTTATCTTTTGGAGACGCAAAAGATTGAACAGCACTGAGGGAAGATGGTACGTCAGAAGAAACTGAAACCAAAGTACGTGATACAGAAGAGTCAAACAAAGGGAGAAGAGAAGCTGCCTTCGCAGCTGCATCCGCTCGAGCGTTACCTGTAGAAATTGGGTCAGAGGCATTAGTGTGAGCAGCACATTTACACACAGAAATGGCAGAAGGAAGAAGGATGGCATCTAAGAGATCTGCAATGAGTGTGTGATGCAAAACGGGCTTGCCATCATATTTCAGAAAACCTCTATGTTTCCAAAGTGCACCAAAGTCATGAACAACACCAAAAGCATATCTGGAATCAGTGTAGATATTTACAGATCTACCCTTAGCTAATTGGCAGGCAGTTGTTAAGGCCACAAGTTCTGCAGCTTGAGCTGAGAAGTGAGGTGGAAGAGATGATGACATCATCACGTCATAGTCAGAACAAACAGCAAAACCAACACGGCAGAGACCTGTAGCTGGGTCTCTTGAAGCAGAGCCATCTACATAGAGGACAAGGTCAGGATTTGTCAAGGGCGTTTCTGTCAGATCAGGTCTTGGAGAACAAGATGCTGAAAGTTCAGCCATGCAATCATGAGGCTCACCATCCTGTGGAAGAGGGAGCAGAGTAGCAGGGTTTAGAACAGTACACCTCTTAAGAGTGACATTAGGCATGTCAAGAAGACACGTATGATACCTAAGGTGTCTAGCAGCCGAAAGGTGTGATGTTTTCTGCTCAGAAAGGATCAAAGAGACCGCATGTGGCACAAGGAGAGTCAAAGGAGCGTAGCCAACTATATCTCTTGAGGCCAAAAGGGCTTTTTCAGCAGCTGCTACAGCTCTGAGACATTTTGGCATGTCTGCTGCTACAGGATCGAGTTTACCCAAGCAATATGCCACAGGACGAAGCCTGTCACCATGAGGTTGTAGGAGGACAGAAGTCATGCAACCCGAACGTTCATCCACGGTCTGAGTGAATGGTTTGGTTGGGTCAGGAAGTCCAAGTGTAGGAGGAGACTGAAGTTGAAGTTTCAAGTTTAGGAATGCAGTTTCTGCTTCCGGTGTCCACTCAAGTTGTGAGCGAGAGGTCATGCCTGATTGGTGACACAAGGTCCTGAGGGGTCTTTCAACCTCAGAAAAATTAGGGACAAAAGCGCGACAGTAGGAACACATCCCCAGGAAAGATAGCATTTGTTGTTGGGTAATTGGTTTTGGAATCTTTTGGATAGCTTCAATATGTTTTGGAGACATGGTTTTGCCTTCACCAGAAATTATGTGACCCAGGAAGGTCACAGCTTGTTTGACAAATTGTAGCTTGTTTAAGCTGGCTTTGTGACCTTCTTCTGCCAGATGTTTGAGCAGTTTGATAGTGTCAGTTATGCATTGTTTTTCAGTTGGAGCGCAGATCAGAAGATCGTCTACATGTTGTAGTAACACAGTGCCATCAGAGAGCACTAGAGGCGACAATGATTCGCATAAAGCCCGATTGTAGATTGTTGGTGATTCAGTGAAACCCTGACATAAACGGGTGAAAGTATAACCTTTCCCGTTGAACTGGAATGCAAACCAGTACTGAGAATCCTTGTGAACAGGAACACTGAAAAATGCATTTGATAGATCAACAACTGAAAACCACTTAGCAGAAGATGGGACTTGTGAAAGCAAAGTGTACGGGTTAGGAACACTTGGTGTTCTGGCATGAACAGCTGCATTAACTGCTTTTAAGTCTTGAACAAATCGCCACTCGGGTAGGGTTGGTGGTTCTCTAGCTTTTTGAACTGGAAAAATAGGAGTGCAGACAGGTGAGTTATCACATGGGATAATAACACCAGCTTCCAATAAGGATTTAAAAACAGGTTTAATGCCTTCGACGGCTTCCGGACGCAGAGGGTACTGAACTCGTTTTGGCCTGTAGTCAGACTTAGGAGTGACTATTACAGGTTCACAATTTTTTATGAGACCTACATCATATTTGCCTTGTGCCCACAATTTGGGTGGGACTCGTGCAAGGGCTGGATGGATCTGTTCTGCGGAGAGCATTTGGTGTATGTGTTCGGTTTTATCAAGATTGTGGTCTAACAAGTAGACAGATTTCAGAGCAGCCACGGTTAATTTGCATGCAGTTTTGAAAACACCCCCCTTTGGCGAGTACGACACATGTGGGTCGGGTGTAGATTGCCAATCTTTGAGCTCAATGCATGATTTTGTCCATGGACCTAAATATCTCCATTGATCAGTTTGTCCTTTGGAAAGCGAAATATGTGGATGTGAATCGTTAATCAGAAAAAATTGTTGTTGTTCAGCTGTTAAGCTGACAGAAAGTGCACATCGTAGGTCTGTCCAGTAGAGAGAGTCAGTCAGTAGAGTATCGTTGATGTCAGTCCACCATTCAGTTTCATAGTCTCTGTCAAGGTCAGTTGTCACGTGTGACGTGCAATGGAGTGCCTCAGGCTGCATGAAAACTGCAGTTGGGCTAACCAGTGCATGTGCACGTTCAGTCAGAGATAGAGCCAAAACACTCTCAACTTTCCATTGGTATATGTAGAGCAGTGAGGAGATTAAATCAGGTTGATACTTAGCCATTATATAGGCTTCAGGATTGGGTGGAGTTGTTCGTCTCACAACTTTAACTCCTTCTGGTGTCGAAATAAGTCGATGCCAAAAGCCATCATCAGGTCTCGTCCTAACAAGTTGAAAGGACAGACGTGGGAAAGCAAAAATGAGTGCTTTACTTTAGTAAATGGTTCAGGATGAGAACACGTAGTTGGAGATGTATAGTTTTCTTTGACTGTTGTTCCACATGCACCAATGGAATACATGAAATTGCCACTGAGTTTGGCCTTAGGTATTTCAGAGTATTTTAACACTGTGCGTGTTGCACCCGAGTCAACCATAAATGTAACATCTTTTCCTGCAACATTCAAAATCATAGTGGGCAGTTTCTGCACCATTGAGTCATCATACATGGTGTATGTTCCTATAGGTTTAAAGTCAGATTTTCTCTGTAAAACTTCAATAGTCTCTGTGAGTAGTTGGTGTTGTTGCTGCGATGTAAGCGTGTGAGTGGTGTATGTGTGTGTGTCATTCTCACTCCCCTTTTCTGAAGGTTCAGGGTAGGCTGTCTGGGTGACGCACGCATCCGGTCCTCCCCTCCCTCGTCTCTCAGATCAGTCAGATGATTGTTGCCAACGGTCATTTCTGCCTCTAGGTGGAGCACCTCTTCCTCTGCCTCGGCCTCGGAATTGTGTGCAATCCTTTGCCCAATGTCCTTTATTGCCACACAGGAAGCACACATCGTAGCCTGGTGGCGGTCCCATTCTTGGACCTGATCTCTCTCCTTGCCATGGCCTGCGTCCTCTCTGCATGCCTCTTCCTCCTCGTTGTGAAACACCGTAATGCTGAACTGGAAGTGGTTGAGTTGATGGTACTGCAACTTGTTCAGGGAGAGCATAGTTAACATAGCTCTGTGTTCAGTGTCTTTTCTTTTCTTTTTTTTTTTTTTTCAGCGTCTTTCTTGTCCTGCAGGCATTTGTATGCATGGTCAGCATGTCATTAGTGTCCCAATTCACCGCTTGGGGTCTGTAGTCGCCATCTCTTTGGAAAATGTCTTTCACCTTGGAGAAATCAGATGGTTTCATGTATTTCATCATGACTCTCTGGATTTCGCCTGAGGTTGGTGTGAAGTCTTTGATGAACTGAACATAGGCTCGTGCCATGGCGGCGCCACCTTGTGCAGGCTTTGGGAGGTGTGATGCTGCATCAATCAGGTCCTGAGTTGTCCATGGGCGGTAGACAAAACCTGGATTTCCATCCGGACCCATAACTTGCACCATTGGCATCGTAAAAGCTGAATCTGATTGTTGTCTGGTGCGTGCTGCAATTGGAGGGGAGAGGGAGGAGGAAGTGAGGACACTGGAGCCTGGTGAGGGAGTGTTCATAAAAGAGGATGTGGATGACATCGGTGATGACATGGCAGATGAGGCGTTGTATGGAGGAGGAACCGAAGGCGGAGCCATTGCCTTGGGAGGGGGTTGTCTTCGAGGGAGGGACCAGGAAGCGTCATCAACCAGAGAGCTCTGACCGCACCCTGTCAGTTTAGGATAGAGAGAATTCTTTTTACTCTTAGGTTCAAAATCACTTTCTTTGTCTTTCTTATCGACTTTCATACATGTTATCATTTTGCACACTTGTCTCCTTTCTCTCGTTTCACATTCATCTTCCCACTTTTTCAGACATCCTTCATTTTTTTCAATCTCTCTCATTTTATCACTTTTCACTCTCTTTTTGCTCATAATTGTCTGTCTTTCTTTCTCAAGACTTTCACGTAATTTTTTTCAGTTGATTTTTGCTCAACGATCCCCCTTCTGGGAATCCATGATTTGTCACCCAGTAATTCAAACATTCAACACTTTGATCCCCATATTTTTGTTTCATGGCCAGAATAATTGGACTGTCCGGATCATTTTTCGCTTGTTTACTTCCTTGGGTACCCATGTTTCCTTTTTACCAAGAGTCCCTGACTCTTTTGATTATTTACCTCGTATAGACCCTGTCTACCGGTAAGTCCCTGACTTCTAGTAAATAATCCTAGGTGTAGGTCTTTGACGCCTATAACCCACACCTAACTTCAGTGAGAATGGAACGTTCTCACCTACCTCAGTGAGAGTGGAAAGTTCTCACCTACTTCAGTATCAGACCATAAAGATCTGTACCTACAACTCAGTATCAGATTATAAAAATCTGTACCTACAATCTCAGTATCAGGTTATGAAAACCTATACCTACAAACTCAGTATCAGGTTATAAAAACCTATACCTACAAACTCAGTATCAGGTTATAAAAACCTATACCTACAAACTCAGTTTCAATTTCAAGGGCATAAACCCCTTCAATCAAAACCTACAACATGACAGTTCCGTGTCAAGTTCCAAAACAAAAAGGAAGTAAACAATGGAAAATGATGACCAGCAGTAATGCAAGTATCCACAGACTCAGAAAATACATAAAAAAAGAAGTTATCTCTATTGATTACAGAATCATTATCATTATTCATGAATCATTGGTAAATTTGGAATTTGGAAAGTCAACATCTCACCGTCTCAATCGGACGTTAGCTTTATCTTGGATCGTCGTGGAGCCAGTCAGTCAATCAATTGGATCGCCGGTCCCCTCTCTCTGAATACTTGGTTGGAGGTAGAGGAAGATCTCCTGGATTCCAGGTGTGCACTGCCGGCGTCCTTTTGATCCCAACGGACTCTCAGACGATCCCACTTCTG
Source organism: Solea solea (assembly GCF_958295425.1). Lineage (NCBI taxonomy): Eukaryota > Metazoa > Chordata > Actinopteri > Pleuronectiformes > Soleidae > Solea > Solea solea. The sequence continues at coordinate 2,828,049 of NC_081149.1, read as the reverse complement.
ACACCAAATTGTTATGGGAACTTTTGTGAGTGAGATGAAGCACGAGAACTGAGTCGGATGAATACAAGCAAGTTGATTTAATCTGAGTTGCAACCAGAGGAGCACAGTTTACAGAGTCGAAGAGTCTGCAAAGTGAACAACACTGAGCAGAGAGAAACAAGGCGTATATAAACATGTCTTCAGCAATATGTGTACGTGATATAGAAACAGGATATTCGTCAGAGTAGTTGTCTGATATGATGCCAATAAGGTGTTGTGAGAACGAGCAGATATCAATAGAGAACAGGGAGTTTCTAGGGAGGACAGGGACCTTGAGATAAAACGGGAAACTCATAATTGCCCGCTACACCTCGTGTGACCCAGGAAACAACTATCCACTGAACCTTGTGTGACCTAAAGAAACGTCTGTGTGCATGTAATATGCCATTACACTGTCCGTCAAGGCTCAGAGGTGCACTTAGATCACCTTGGGGCGGAGGTGATCAGCAGCAGCCTTTGTTATGCGCACTTAAAAAACATGGCACCACAACAAGTAACTTGTGTGCCAAGATCTTGAGTTGGCCCCAGACACTTGTGGGCCATCGCTTCTCGGCCTTTTGGCTAAGATCAAGTGTAGTATCTGTTCTTATCAGTTTAATATCTGATATGTCCTCTATATGGGGATTAAATATTAAATGCATTTTTGAGCATTGGGAGGTGAAAACTGGGGCTTGCTCTCTTCACTCCTTGCATTGACCTGGCATTGCAGTGCCACCAGGAACGGTGCACCATTCTCTTTTTTCTGTGAAAACCAAAGCAAGGCTGGAACTAGAAGGACGTTAACGTGTGCCTGTGCCCGTGCCCGTGCGTCAACGTAATTGCAAGCCCATGTTTCTTGTAAGGAAGCAGCAGTGTAAAAGCTTACAGCACCTGGTATTCCCAGGCGGTCTCCCATCCAAGTACTAACCAGGCCCGACCCTGCTTAGCTTCCGAGATCAGACGAGATGGGGCGTGCTCAGGGTGGTATGGCCGTAAGCCAACGGGCTGGGGACACAGACTCCTTTTATAGACTAGGCAAGGCCCCCTGCTCGTGGAGGAGCTCAAAAGTCAGCCTTTCGAACACACTGCACTTGAGCCTTTATCTCCACTACCTGCTACACTCTATTCCAGTATTAGGAAGCTACACCGAGATGGGTAAGCTGCTCCCCATCTCCAAGCTTCTCACGTGCTTGCAGAGCGACATCCAAGGCTGAAACTAGAAGGACGTTAACATGTGCCCGTGCGTCAACGTAATTGCAAGCCCATGTTTCTTGTAAGGAAGCAGCAGTGTAAAAGCTTACAGCACTTGGTATTCCCAGGCGGTCTGCCATCCAAGTACTAACCAGGCCCGACCCTGCTTAGCTTCCGAGATCAGACGAGATCGGGCGTGCTCAGGGTGGTATGGCCGTAAGCCGACGGGCTGGGGACACAGACTCCTTTTATAGACTAGGCAAGGCCCCCTGCTCGTGGAGGAGCTCAAAGGTCAGCCTTTCGAACGTTCAAGAGTTTAAGTTGTTTTTGGTGGGCTTTGCTGTATGGCCGCGCCCTTTAAGTGTGTCAAATGTCAAGCAGCTGTCCGTCAAGGCTCAGAGGTGCACTTAGATCACCTTGGGGCGGAGGTGATCAGCAGCAGCCTTTGTTATGCGCACTTAAAAAACATGGCACCACAACAAGTAACTTGTGTGCCAAGATCTTGAGTTGGCCCCAGACACTTGTGGGCCATCGCTTCTCGGCCTTTTGGCTAAGATCAAGTGTAGTATCTGTTCTTATCAGTTTAATATCTGATATGTCCTCTATATGGGGATTAAATATTAAATGCATTTTTGAGCATTGGGAGGTGAAAACTGGGGCTTGCTCTCTTCACTCCTTGCATTGACCTGGCATTGCAGTGCCACCAGGAACGGTGCACCATTCTCTTTTTTCTGTGAAAACCAAAGCAAGGCTGGAACTAGAAGGACGTTAACGTGTGCCTGTGCCCGTGCCCGTGCGTCAACGTAATTGCAAGCCCATGTTTCTTGTAAGGAAGCAGCAGTGTAAAAGCTTACAGCACCTGGTATTCCCAGGCGGTCTCCCATCCAAGTACTAACCAGGCCCGACCCTGCTTAGCTTCCGAGATCAGACGAGATGGGGCGTGCTCAGGGTGGTATGGCCGTAAGCCAACGGGCTGGGGACACAGACTCCTTTTATAGACTAGGCAAGGCCCCCTGCCTGTGGAGGAGCTCAAAGGTCAGCCTTTCGAACGTTCAAGAGTTTAAGTTGTTTTTGGTAGGCTTTGCTGTATGGCCGCGCCCTTTGAGTGTGTCAAATGTCAAGCAGCTGTCCGTCAAGGCTCAGAGGTGCACTTAGATTACCTTGGGGCGGAGGTGATCAGCAGCAGCCTTTGTTATGCGCACTTAAAAAACATGGCACCACAACAAGTAACTTGTGTGCCAAGATCTTGAGTTGGCCCCAGACACTTGTGGGCCATCGCTTCTCGGCCTTTTGGCTAAGATCAAGTGTAGTATCTGTTCTTATCAGTTTAATATCTGATATGTCCTCTATATGGGGATTAAATATTAAATGCATTTTTGAGCATTGGGAGGTGAAAACTGGGGCTTGCTCTCTTCACTCCTTGCATTGACCTGGCATTGCAGTGCCACCAGGAACGGTGCACCATTCTCTTTTTTCTGTGAAAACCAAAGCAAGGCTGGAACTAGAAGGACGTTAACGTGTGCCTGTGCCCGTGCGTCAACGTAATTGCAAGCCCATGTTTCTTGTAAGGAAGCAGCAGTGTAAAAGCTTACAGCACCTGGTATTCCCAGGCGGTCTCCCATCCAAGTACTAACCAGGCCCGACCCTGCTTAGCTTCCGAGATCAGACGAGATCGGGCGTGCTCAGGGTGGTATGGCCGTAAGCCGACGGGCTGGGGACACAGACTCCTTTTATAGACTAGGCAAGGCCCCCTGCTCGTGGAGGAGCTCAAAAGTCAGCCTTTCGAACACACTGCACTTGAGCCTTTATCTCCACTACCTGCTACACTATATTCCAGTATTAGGAAGCTACATCGAGATGGGTAAGCTGCTGCCCATCTCCAAGCTTCTCACGTGCTTGCAGAGCGACATCCAAGGCTGAAACTAGAAGGACGTTAACGTGTGCCCGTGCGTCAACGTAATTGCAAGCCCATGTTTCTTGTAAGGAAGCAGCAGTGTAAAAGCTTACAGCACCTGGCATTCCCAGGCGGTCTCCCATCCAAGTACTAAACAGGCCCGACCCTGCTTAGCTTCCGAGATCAGACGAGATCGAGCGTGCTCAGGGTGGTTTGGCCGTAAGCCCAGGGGCCGGGGACACAGACTCCTTTTATAGACTAGGCAAGGCCCCCTGCTCGTGGAGGAGCTCAAAAGTCAGCCTTTCGAACACACTAAACTTGAGCCTTTATCTCCACTACCTGCTACACTCTATTCCAGTATTAGGAAGCTACACCGAGATGTGTAAGCTGCTCCCCATCTCCAAGCTTCTCACATGCTTGCAGAGCGACATCCAAGGCTGAAACTAGAAGGACATTAACGTGTGCCCGTGCGTCAACGTAATTGCAAGCCCATGTTTCTTGTAAGGAAGCAGCAGTGTAAAAGCTTACAGCACCTGGTATTCCCAGGCGGTCTCCCATCCAAGTACTAACCAGGCCCGACCCTGCTTAGCTTCCGAGATCAGACGAGATCGGGCGTGCTCAGGGTGGTATGGCCGTAAGCCGGCGGGCTGGGGACACAGACTCCTTTTATAGACTAGGCAAGGCCCCCTGCTCATGGAGGAGCTCAAAGGTCAGCCTTTCGAACGTTCAAGAGTTTAAGTTGTTTTTGGTGGGCTTTGCTGTATGGCCGCGCCCTTTGAGTGTGTCAAATGTCAAGCAGCTGTCCGTCAAGGCTCAGAGGTGCACTTAGATCACCTTGGGGCGGAGGTGATCAGCAGCAGCCTTTGTTATGCGCACTTAAAAAACATGGCACCACAACAATTAACTTGTGTGCCAAGATCTTGAGTTGGCCCCAGACACTTGTGGGCCATCGCTTCTCGGCCTTTTGGCTAAGATCAAGTGTAGTATCTGTTCTTATCAGTTTAATATCTGATATGTCCTCTATATGGGGATTAAATATTAAATGCATTTTTGAGCATTGGGAGGTGAAAACTGGGGCTTGCTCTCTTCACTCCTTGCATTGACCTGGCATTGCAGTGCCACCAGGAACGGTGCACCATTCTCTTTTTTCTGTGAAAACCAAAGCAAGGCTGGAACTAGAAGGACGTTAACGTGTGCCTGTGCCCGTGCCCGTGCGTCAACGTAATTGCAAGCCCATGTTTCTTGTAAGGAAGCAGCAGTGTAAAAGCTTACAGCACCTGGTATTCCCAGGCGGTCTCCCATCCAAGTACTAACCAGGCCCGACCCTGCTTAGCTTCCGAGATCAGACGAGATGGGGCGTGCTCAGGGTGGTATGGCCGTAAGCCAACGGGCTGGGGACACAGACTCCTTTTATAGACTAGGCAAGGCCCCCTGCTCGTGGAGGAGCTCAAAAGTCAGCCTTTCGAACACACTGCACTTGAGCCTTTATCTCCACTACCTGCTACACTCTATTCCAGTATTAGGAAGCTACACCGAGATGGGTAAGCTGCTCCCCATCTCCAAGCTTCTCACGTGCTTGCAGAGCGACATCCAAGGCTGAAACTAGAAGGACGTTAACATGTGCCCGTGCGTCAACGTAATTGCAAGCCCATGTTTCTTGTAAGGAAGCAGCAGTGTAAAAGCTTACAGCACTTGGTATTCCCAGGCGGTCTGCCATCCAAGTACTAACCAGGCCCGACCCTGCTTAGCTTCCGAGATCAGACGAGATCGGGCGTGCTCAGGGTGGTATGGCCGTAAGCCGACGGGCTGGGGACACAGACTCCTTTTATAGACTAGGCAAGGCCCCCTGCTCGTGGAGGAGCTCAAAGGTCAGCCTTTCGAACGTTCAAGAGTTTAAGTTGTTTTTGGTGGGCTTTGCTGTATGGCCGCGCCCTTTAAGTGTGTCAAATGTCAAGCAGCTGTCCGTCAAGGCTCAGAGGTGCACTTAGATCACCTTGGGGCGGAGGTGATCAGCAGCAGCCTTTGTTATGCGCACTTAAAAAACATGGCACCACAACAAGTAACTTGTGTGCCAAGATCTTGAGTTGGCCCCAGACACTTGTGGGCCATCGCTTCTCGGCCTTTTGGCTAAGATCAAGTGTAGTATCTGTTCTTATCAGTTTAATATCTGATATGTCCTCTATATGGGGATTAAATATTAAATGCATTTTTGAGCATTGGGAGGTGAAAACTGGGGCTTGCTCTCTTCACTCCTTGCATTGACCTGGCATTGCAGTGCCACCAGGAACGGTGCACCATTCTCTTTTTTCTGTGAAAACCAAAGCAAGGCTGGAACTAGAAGGACGTTAACGTGTGCCTGTGCCCGTGCCCGTGCGTCAACGTAATTGCAAGCCCATGTTTCTTGTAAGGAAGCAGCAGTGTAAAAGCTTACAGCACCTGGTATTCCCAGGCGGTCTCCCATCCAAGTACTAACCAGGCCCGACCCTGCTTAGCTTCCGAGATCAGACGAGATGGGGCGTGCTCAGGGTGGTATGGCCGTAAGCCAACGGGCTGGGGACACAGACTCCTTTTATAGACTAGGCAAGGCCCCCTGCTCGTGGAGGAGCTCAAAAGTCAGCCTTTCGAACACACTGCACTTGAGCCTTTATCTCCACTACCTGCTACACTCTATTCCAGTATTAGGAAGCTACACCGAGATGGGTAAGCTGCTCCCCATCTCCAAGCTTCTCACGTGCTTGCAGAGCGACATCCAAGGCTGAAACTAGAAGGACGTTAACATGTGCCCGTGCGTCAACGTAATTGCAAGCCCATGTTTCTTGTAAGGAAGCAGCAGTGTAAAAGCTTACAGCACTTGGTATTCCCAGGCGGTCTGCCATCCAAGTACTAACCAGGCCCGACCCTGCTTAGCTTCCGAGATCAGACGAGATCGGGCGTGCTCAGGGTGGTATGGCCGTAAGCCGACGGGCTGGGGACACAGACTCCTTTTATAGACTAGGCAAGGCCCCCTGCTCGTGGAGGAGCTCAAAGGTCAGCCTTTCGAACGTTCAAGAGTTTAAGTTGTTTTTGGTGGGCTTTGCTGTATGGCCGCGCCCTTTAAGTGTGTCAAATGTCAAGCAGCTGTCCGTCAAGGCTCAGAGGTGCACTTAGATCACCTTGGGGCGGAGGTGATCAGCAGCAGCCTTTGTTATGCGCACTTAAAAAACATGGCACCACAACAAGTAACTTGTGTGCCAAGATCTTGAGTTGGCCCCAGACACTTGTGGGCCATCGCTTCTCGGCCTTTTGGCTAAGATCAAGTGTAGTATCTGTTCTTATCAGTTTAATATCTGATATGTCCTCTATATGGGGATTAAATATTAAATGCATTTTTGAGCATTGGGAGGTGAAAACTGGGGCTTGCTCTCTTCACTCCTTGCATTGACCTGGCATTGCAGTGCCACCAGGAACGGTGCACCATTCTCTTTTTTCTGTGAAAACCAAAGCAAGGCTGGAACTAGAAGGACGTTAACGTGTGCCTGTGCCCGTGCCCGTGCGTCAACGTAATTGCAAGCCCATGTTTCTTGTAAGGAAGCAGCAGTGTAAAAGCTTACAGCACCTGGTATTCCCAGGCGGTCTCCCATCCAAGTACTAACCAGGCCCGACCCTGCTTAGCTTCCGAGATCAGACGAGATGGGGCGTGCTCAGGGTGGTATGGCCGTAAGCCAACGGGCTGGGGACACAGACTCCTTTTATAGACTAGGCAAGGCCCCCTGCTCGTGGAGGAGCTCAAAAGTCAGCCTTTCGAACACACTGCACTTGAGCCTTTATCTCCACTACCTGCTACACTCTATTCCAGTATTAGGAAGCTACACCGAGATGGGTAAGCTGCTCCCCATCTCCAAGCTTCTCACGTGCTTGCAGAGCGACATCCAAGGCTGAAACTAGAAGGACGTTAACATGTGCCCGTGCGTCAACGTAATTGCAAGCCCATGTTTCTTGTAAGGAAGCAGCAGTGTAAAAGCTTACAGCACTTGGTATTCCCAGGCGGTCTGCCATCCAAGTACTAACCAGGCCCGACCCTGCTTAGCTTCCGAGATCAGACGAGATCGGGCGTGCTCAGGGTGGTATGGCCGTAAGCCGACGGGCTGGGGACACAGACTCCTTTTATAGACTAGGCAAGGCCCCCTGCTCGTGGAGGAGCTCAAAGGTCAGCCTTTCGAACGTTCAAGAGTTTAAGTTGTTTTTGGTGGGCTTTGCTGTATGGCCGCGCCCTTTAAGTGTGTCAAATGTCAAGCAGCTGTCCGTCAAGGCTCAGAGGTGCACTTAGATCACCTTGGGGCGGAGGTGATCAGCAGCAGCCTTTGTTATGCGCACTTAAAAAACATGGCACCACAACAAGTAACTTGTGTGCCAAGATCTTGAGTTGGCCCCAGACACTTGTGGGCCATCGCTTCTCGGCCTTTTGGCTAAGATCAAGTGTAGTATCTGTTCTTATCAGTTTAATATCTGATATGTCCTCTATATGGGGATTAAATATTAAATGCATTTTTGAGCATTGGGAGGTGAAAACTGGGGCTTGCTCTCTTCACTCCTTGCATTGACCTGGCATTGCAGTGCCACCAGGAACGGTGCACCATTCTCTTTTTTCTGTGAAAACCAAAGCAAGGCTGGAACTAGAAGGACGTTAACGTGTGCCTGTGCCCGTGCCCGTGCGTCAACGTAATTGCAAGCCCATGTTTCTTGTAAGGAAGCAGCAGTGTAAAAGCACCTGGTATTCCCAGGCGGTCTCCCATCCAAGTACTAACCAGGCCCGACCCTGCTTAGCTTCCGAGATCAGACGAGATGGGGCGTGCTCAGGGTGGTATGGCCGTAAGCCGACGGGCTGGGGACACAGACTCCTTTTATAGACTAGGCAAGGCCCCCTGCTCGTGGAGGAGCTCAAAAGTCAGCCTTTCGAACACACTGCACTTGAGCCTTTATCTCCACTACCTGCTACACTATATTCCAGTAATAGGAAGCTACATCGAGATGGGTAAGCTGCTGCCCATCTCCAAGCTTCTCATGTGCTTGCAGAGCGACATCCAAGGCTGAAACTAGAAGGACGTTAACGTGTGCCCGTGCGTCAACGTAATTGCAAGCCCATGTTTCTTGTAAGGAAGCAGCAGTGTAAAAGCTTACAGCACCTGGTATTCCCAGGCGGTCTCCCATCCAAGTACTAAACAGGCCCGACCCTGCTTAGCTTCCGAGATCAGACGAGATCGAGCGTGCTCAGGGTGGTTTGGCCGTAAGCCAAGGGGCCGGGGACACAGACTCCTTTTATAGACTAGGCAAGGCCCCCTGCTCGTGGAGGAGCTCAAAAGTCAGCCTTTCGAACACACTGCACTTGAGCCTTTATCTCCACTACCTGCTACACTCTATTCCAGTATTAGGAAGCTACACCGAGATGGGTAAGCTGCTCCCCATCTCCAAGCTTCTCACGTGCTTGCAGAGCGACATCCAAGGCTGAAACTAGAAGGACGTTAACATGTGCCCGTGCGTCAACGTAATTGCAAGCCCATGTTTCTTGTAAGGAAGCAGCAGTGTAAAAGCTTACAGCACTTGGTATTCCCAGGCGGTCTGCCATCCAAGTACTAACCAGGCCCGACCCTGCTTAGCTTCCGAGATCAGACGAGATCGGGCGTGCTCAGGGTGGTATGGCCGTAAGCCGACGGGCTGGGGACACAGACTCCTTTTATAGACTAGGCAAGGCCCCCTGCTCGTGGAGGAGCTCAAAGGTCAGCCTTTCGAACGTTCAAGAGTTTAAGTTGTTTTTGGTGGGCTTTGCTGTATGGCCGCGCCCTTTAAGTGTGTCAAATGTCAAGCAGCTGTCCGTCAAGGCTCAGAGGTGCACTTAGATCACCTTGGGGCGGAGGTGATCAGCAGCAGCCTTTGTTATGCGCACTTAAAAAACATGGCACCACAACAAGTAACTTGTGTGCCAAGATCTTGAGTTGGCCCCAGACACTTGTGGGCCATCGCTTCTCGGCCTTTTGGCTAAGATCAAGTGTAGTATCTGTTCTTATCAGTTTAATATCTGATATGTCCTCTATATGGGGATTAAATATTAAATGCATTTTTGAGCATTGGGAGGTGAAAACTGGGGCTTGCTCTCTTCACTCCTTGCATTGACCTGGCATTGCAGTGCCACCAGGAACGGTGCACCATTCTCTTTTTTCTGTGAAAACCAAAGCAAGGCTGGAACTAGAAGGACGTTAACGTGTGCCTGTGCCCGTGCCTGTGCCCGTGCCCGTGCGTCAACGTAATTGCAAGCCCATGTTTCTTGTAAGGAAGCAGCAGTGTAAAAGCTTACAGCACCTGGTATTCCCAGGCGGTCTCCCATCCAAGTACTAACCAGGCCCGACTCTGCTTAGCTTCCGAGATCAGACGAGATCGGGCGTGCTCAGGGTGGCATGGCCGTAAGCCGACGGGCTGGGGACACAGACTCCTTTTATAGACTAGGCAAGGCCCCCTGCCTGTGGAGGAGCTCAAAGGTCAGCCTTTCGAACGTTCAAGAGTTTAAGTTGTTTTTGGTAGGCTTTGCTGTATGGCCGCGCCCTTTGAGTGTGTCAAATGTCAAGCAGCTGTCCGTCAAGGCTCAGAGGTGCACTTAGATTACCTTGGGGCGGAGGTGATCAGCAGCAGCCTTTGTTATGCGCACTTAAAAAACATGGCACCACAACAAGTAACTTGTGTGCCAAGATCTTGAGTTGGCCCCAGACACTTGTGGGCCATCGCTTCTCGGCCTTTTGGCTAAGATCAAGTGTAGTTTCTGTTCTTATCAGTTTAATATCTGATATGTCCTCTATATGGGGATTAAATATTAAATGCATTTTTGAGCATTGGGAGGTGAAAACTGGGGCTTGCTCTCTTCACTCCTTGCATTGACCTGGCATTGCAGTGCCACCAGGAACGGTGCACCATTCTCTTTTTTCTGTGAAAACCAAAGCAAGGCTGGAACTAGAAGGACGTTAACGTGTGCCTGTGCCCGTGCGTCAACGTAATTGCAAGCCCATGTTTCTTGTAAGGAAGCAGCAGTGTAAAAGCTTACAGCACCTGGCATTCCCAGGCGGTCTCCCATCCAAGTACTAAACAGGCCCGACCCTGCTTAGCTTCCGAGATCAGACGAGATCGAGCGTGCTCAGGGTGGTTTGGCCGTAAGCCCAGGGGCCGGGGACACAGACTCCTTTTATAGACTAGGCAAGGCCCCCTGCTCGTGGAGGAGCTCAAAAGTCAGCCTTTCGAACACACTAAACTTGAGCCTTTATCTCCACTACCTGCTACACTCTATTCCAGTATTAGGAAGCTACACCGAGATGTGTAAGCTGCTCCCCATCTCCAAGCTTCTCACATGCTTGCAGAGCGACATCCAAGGCTGAAACTAGAAGGACATTAACGTGTGCCCGTGCGTCAACGTAATTGCAAGCCCATGTTTCTTGTAAGGAAGCAGCAGTGTAAAAGCTTACAGCACCTGGTATTCCCAGGCGGTCTCCCATCCAAGTACTAACCAGGCCCGACCCTGCTTAGCTTCCGAGATCAGACGAGATCGGGCGTGCTCAGGGTGGTATGGCCGTAAGCCGGCGGGCTGGGGACACAGACTCCTTTTATAGACTAGGCAAGGCCCCCTGCTCATGGAGGAGCTCAAAGGTCAGCCTTTCGAACGTTCAAGAGTTTAAGTTGTTTTTGGTGGGCTTTGCTGTATGGCCGCGCCCTTTGAGTGTGTCAAATGTCAAGCAGCTGTCCGTCAAGGCTCAGAGGTGCACTTAGATCACCTTGGGGCGGAGGTGATCAGCAGCAGCCTTTGTTATGCGCACTTAAAAAACATGGCACCACAACAATTAACTTGTGTGCCAAGATCTTGAGTTGGCCCCAGACACTTGTGGGCCATCGCTTCTCGGCCTTTTGGCTAAGATCAAGTGTAGTATCTGTTCTTATCAGTTTAATATCTGATATGTCCTCTATATGGGGATTAAATATTAAATGCATTTTTGAGCATTGGGAGGTGAAAACTGGGGCTTGCTCTCTTCACTCCTTGCATTGACCTGGCATTGCAGTGCCACCAGGAACGGTGCACCATTCTCTTTTTTCTGTGAAAACCAAAGCAAGGCTGGAACTAGAAGGACGTTAACGTGTGCCTGTGCCCGTGCCCGTGCGTCAACGTAATTGCAAGCCCATGTTTCTTGTAAGGAAGCAGCAGTGTAAAAGCTTACAGCACCTGGTATTCCCAGGCGGTCTCCCATCCAAGTACTAACCAGGCCCGACCCTGCTTAGCTTCCGAGATCAGACGAGATGGGGCGTGCTCAGGGTGGTATGGCCGTAAGCCAACGGGCTGGGGACACAGACTCCTTTTATAGACTAGGCAAGGCCCCCTGCTCGTGGAGGAGCTCAAAAGTCAGCCTTTCGAACACACTGCACTTGAGCCTTTATCTCCACTACCTGCTACACTCTATTCCAGTATTAGGAAGCTACACCGAGATGGGTAAGCTGCTCCCCATCTCCAAGCTTCTCACGTGCTTGCAGAGCGACATCCAAGGCTGAAACTAGAAGGACGTTAACATGTGCCCGTGCGTCAACGTAATTGCAAGCCCATGTTTCTTGTAAGGAAGCAGCAGTGTAAAAGCTTACAGCACTTGGTATTCCCAGGCGGTCTGCCATCCAAGTACTAACCAGGCCCGACCCTGCTTAGCTTCCGAGATCAGACGAGATCGGGCGTGCTCAGGGTGGTATGGCC
>NC_081149.1:2811200-2813700 GCF_958295425.1 Solea solea | reverse complement strand
TTGCAAGCCCATGTTTCTTGTAAGGAAGCAGCAGTGTAAAAGCTTACAGCACCTGGCATTCCCAGGCGGTCTCCCATCCAAGTACTAAACAGGCCCGACCCTGCTTAGCTTCCGAGATCAGACGAGATCGAGCGTGCTCAGGGTGGTTTGGCCGTAAGCCCAGGGGCCGGGGACACAGACTCCTTTTATAGACTAGGCAAGGCCCCCTGCTCGTGGAGGAGCTCAAAAGTCAGCCTTTCGAACACACTGCACTTGAGCCTTTATCTCCACTACCTGCTACACTCTATTCCAGTATTAGGAAGCTACACCGAGATGGGTAAGCTGCTCCCCATCTCCAAGCTTCTCACGTGCTTGCAGAGCGACATCCAAGGCTGAAACTAGAAGGACGTTAACATGTGCCCGTGCGTCAACGTAATTGCAAGCCCATGTTTCTTGTAAGGAAGCAGCAGTGTAAAAGCTTACAGCACTTGGTATTCCCAGGCGGTCTGCCATCCAAGTACTAACCAGGCCCGACCCTGCTTAGCTTCCGAGATCAGACGAGATCGGGCGTGCTCAGGGTGGTATGGCCGTAAGCCGACGGGCTGGGGACACAGACTCCTTTTATAGACTAGGCAAGGCCCCCTGCTCGTGGAGGAGCTCAAAGGTCAGCCTTTCGAACGTTCAAGAGTTTAAGTTGTTTTTGGTGGGCTTTGCTGTATGGCCGCGCCCTTTAAGTGTGTCAAATGTCAAGCAGCTGTCCGTCAAGGCTCAGAGGTGCACTTAGATCACCTTGGGGCGGAGGTGATCAGCAGCAGCCTTTGTTATGCGCACTTAAAAAACATGGCACCACAACAAGTAACTTGTGTGCCAAGATCTTGAGTTGGCCCCAGACACTTGTGGGCCATCGCTTCTCGGCCTTTTGGCTAAGATCAAGTGTAGTATCTGTTCTTATCAGTTTAATATCTGATATGTCCTCTATATGGGGATTAAATATTAAATGCATTTTTGAGCATTGGGAGGTGAAAACTGGGGCTTGCTCTCTTCACTCCTTGCATTGACCTGGCATTGCAGTGCCACCAGGAACGGTGCACCATTCTCTTTTTTCTGTGAAAACCAAAGCAAGGCTGGAACTAGAAGGACGTTAACGTGTGCCTGTGCCCGTGCCCGTGCGTCAACGTAATTGCAAGCCCATGTTTCTTGTAAGGAAGCAGCAGTGTAAAAGCTTACAGCACCTGGTATTCCCAGGCGGTCTCCCATCCAAGTACTAACCAGGCCCGACCCTGCTTAGCTTCCGAGATCAGACGAGATGGGGCGTGCTCAGGGTGGTATGGCCGTAAGCCAACGGGCTGGGGACACAGACTCCTTTTATAGACTAGGCAAGGCCCCCTGCTCGTGGAGGAGCTCAAAAGTCAGCCTTTCGAACACACTGCACTTGAGCCTTTATCTCCACTACCTGCTACACTCTATTCCAGTATTAGGAAGCTACACCGAGATGGGTAAGCTGCTCCCCATCTCCAAGCTTCTCACGTGCTTGCAGAGCGACATCCAAGGCTGAAACTAGAAGGACGTTAACATGTGCCCGTGCGTCAACGTAATTGCAAGCCCATGTTTCTTGTAAGGAAGCAGCAGTGTAAAAGCTTACAGCACTTGGTATTCCCAGGCGGTCTGCCATCCAAGTACTAACCAGGCCCGACCCTGCTTAGCTTCCGAGATCAGACGAGATCGGGCGTGCTCAGGGTGGTATGGCCGTAAGCCGACGGGCTGGGGACACAGACTCCTTTTATAGACTAGGCAAGGCCCCCTGCTCGTGGAGGAGCTCAAAGGTCAGCCTTTCGAACGTTCAAGAGTTTAAGTTGTTTTTGGTGGGCTTTGCTGTATGGCCGCGCCCTTTAAGTGTGTCAAATGTCAAGCAGCTGTCCGTCAAGGCTCAGAGGTGCACTTAGATCACCTTGGGGCGGAGGTGATCAGCAGCAGCCTTTGTTATGCGCACTTAAAAAACATGGCACCACAACAAGTAACTTGTGTGCCAAGATCTTGAGTTGGCCCCAGACACTTGTGGGCCATCGCTTCTCGGCCTTTTGGCTAAGATCAAGTGTAGTATCTGTTCTTATCAGTTTAATATCTGATATGTCCTCTATATGGGGATTAAATATTAAATGCATTTTTGAGCATTGGGAGGTGAAAACTGGGGCTTGCTCTCTTCACTCCTTGCATTGACCTGGCATTGCAGTGCCACCAGGAACGGTGCACAATTCTCTTTTTTCTGTGAAAACCAAAGCAAGGCTGGAACTAGAAGGACGTTAACGTGTGCCTGTGCCCGTGCCCGTGCGTCAACGTAATTGCAAGCCCATGTTTCTTGTAAGGAAGCAGCAGTGTAAAAGCACCTGGTATTCCCAGGCGGTCTCCCATCCAAGTACTAACCAGGCCCGACCCTGCTTAGCTTCCGAGATCAGACGAGATCGGGCGTGCTCAGGGTGGTATGGCCGTAAGCCGACGGGCTGGGGACACAGACTCGTTTTAT
>NC_081149.1:2791200-2806200 GCF_958295425.1 Solea solea | reverse complement strand
AATATTAAATGCATTTTTGAGCATTGGGAGGTGAAAACTGGGGCTTGCTCTCTTCACTCCTTGCATTGACCTGGCATTGCAGTGCCACCAGGAACGGTGCACCATTCTCTTTTTTCTGTGAAAACCAAAGCAAGGCTGGAACTAGAAGGACGTTAACGTGTGCCTGTGCCCGTGCCCGTGCGTCAACGTAATTGCAAGCCCATGTTTCTTGTAAGGAAGCAGCAGTGTAAAAGCTTACAGCACCTGGTATTCCCAGGCGGTCTCCCATCCAAGTACTAACCAGGCCCGACCCTGCTTAGCTTCCGAGATCAGACGAGATGGGGCGTGCTCAGGGTGGTATGGCCGTAAGCCAACGGGCTGGGGACACAGACTCCTTTTATAGACTAGGCAAGGCCCCCTGCTCGTGGAGGAGCTCAAAAGTCAGCCTTTCTAACACACTGCACTTGAGCCTTTATCTCCACTACCTGCTACACTCTATTCCAGTATTAGGAAGCTACACCGAGATGGGTAAGCTGCTCCCCATCTCCAAGCTTCTCACGTGCTTGCAGAGCGACATCCAAGGCTGAAACTAGAAGGACGTTAACATGTGCCCGTGCGTCAACGTAATTGCAAGCCCATGTTTCTTGTAAGGAAGCAGCAGTGTAAAAGCTTACAGCACTTGGTATTCCCAGGCGGTCTGCCATCCAAGTACTAACCAGGCCCGACCCTGCTTAGCTTCCGAGATCAGACGAGATCGGGCGTGCTCAGGGTGGTATGGCCGTAAGCCGACGGGCTGGGGACACAGACTCCTTTTATAGACTAGGCAAGGCCCCCTGCTCGTGGAGGAGCTCAAAGGTCAGCCTTTCGAACGTTCAAGAGTTTAAGTTGTTTTTGGTGGGCTTTGCTGTATGGCCGCGCCCTTTGAGTGTGTCAAATGTCAAGCAGCTGTCAAGCAAGGCTCAGAGGTGCACTTAGATCACCTTGGGGCGGAGGTGATCAGCAGCAGCCTTTGTTATGCGCACTTAAAAAACATGGCACCACAACAAGTAACTTGTGTGCCAAGATCTTGAGTTGGCCCCAGACACTTGTGGGCCATCGCTTCTCGGCCTTTTGGCTAAGATCAAGTGTAGTATCTGTTCTTATCAGTTTAATATCTGATATGTCCTCTATATGGGGATTAAATATTAAATGCATTTTTGAGCATTGGGAGGTGAAAACTGGGGCTTGCTCTCTCCACTCCTTGCATAGACCTGGCATTGCAGTGCCACCAGGAACGGTGCACCACTCTCTTTTTTCTGTGAAAACCAAAGCAAGGCTGGAACTAGAAGGACGTTAACGTGTGCCTGTGCCCATGCCTGTGCGTCAACGTAATTGCAAGCCCATGTTTCTTGTAAGGAAGCAGCAGTGTAAAAGCTTACAGCACCTGGTATTCCCAGACGGTCTCCCATCCAAGTACTAACCAGGCCCGACCCTGCTTAGCTTCCGAGATCAGACGAGATCGGGCGTGCTCAGGGTGGTATGGCCGTAAGCCGACGGGCTGGGGACACAGACTCCTTTTATAGACTAGGCAAGGCCCCCTGCTCGTGGAGGAGCTCAAAAGTCAGCCTTTCGAACACACTGCACTTGAGCCTTTATCTCCACTACCTGCTACACTATATTCCAGTATTAGGAAGCTACACCGAGATGGGTAAGCTGCTGCCCATCTCCAAGCTTCTCACATGCTTGCAGAGCGACATCCAAGGCTGAAACTAGAAGGAGGTTAACGTGTGCCCGTGCGTCAACGTAATTGCAAGCCCATGTTTCTTGTAAGGAAGCAGCAGTGTAAAAGCTTACAGCACCTGGTATTCCCAGGCGGTCTCCCATCCAAGTACTAACCAGGCCCGATCCTGCTTAGCTTCCGAGATCAGACGAGATCGGGCATGCTCAGGGTGGTATGGCCGTAACCCGACGGGCTGGGGACACAGACTCCTTTTATAGACTAGGCAAGGCCCCCTGCTCGTGGAGGAGCTCAAAAGTCAGCCTTTCGAACGTTCAAGAGTTTAATTGTTTTTGGTGGGCTTTGCTGTATGGCCGCGCCCTTTGAGTGTGTCAAATGTCAAGCAGCTGTCCGTCAAGGCTCAGAGGTGCACTTAGATCACCTTGGGGCGGAGGTGATCAGCAGCAGCCTTTGTTATGCGCACTTAAAAAACATGGCACCACAACAAGTAACTTGTGCGTCAAGATCTTGAGTTGGCCCCAGACACTTGTGGGCCATCGCTTCTCGGCCTTTTGGCTAAGATCAAGTGTAGTATCTGTTCTTATCAGTTTAATATCTGATATGTCCTCTATATGGGGATTAAATATTAAATGCATTTTTGAGCATTGGGAGGTGAAAACTGGGGCTTGCTCTCTTCACTCCTTGCATTGACCTGGCATTGCAGTGCCACCAGGAACGGTGCACCACTCTCTTTTTTCTGTGAAAACCAAAGCAAGGCTGGAACTAGAAGGACGTTAGCGTGTGCCTGTGCCCATGCCCGTGCGTCAACGTAATTGCAAGCCCATGTTTCTTGTAAGGAAGCAGCAGTGTAAAAGCTTACAGCACCTGGTATTCCCAGGCGGTCTCCCATCCAAGTACTAACCAGGCCCGACCCTGCTTAGCTTCCGAGATCAGACGAGATCGGGCGTGCTCAGGGTGGTATGGCCGTAAGCCGACGGGCTGTGGACACAGACTCCTTTTATAGACTAGGTAAGGCCCCCTGCTCGTGGAGGACCTCAAAGGTCAGCCTTTCGAACGTTCAAGAGTTTAAGTTGTTTTTGGTGGGCTTTGCTGTATGGCCGCGCCCTTTGAGTGTGTCAAATGTCAAGCAGCTGTCCGTCAAGGCTCAGAGTGCACTTAGATCACCTTGGGGCGGAGGTGATCAGCAGCAGCCTTTGTTATGCGCACTTAAAAAACATGGCACCACAACAAGTAACTTGTGTGCCAAGATCATGAGTTGGCCCCAGACACTTGTGGGCCATCGCTTCTCGGCCTTTTGGCTAAGATCAAGTGTAGTATCTGTTCTTATCAGTTTAATATCTGATATGTCCTCTATATGGGGATTAAATATTAAATGCATTTTTGAGCATTGGGAGGTGAAAACTGGGGCTTGCTCTCTTCACTCCTTGCATTGACCTGGCATTGCAGTGCCACCAGGAACGGTGCACCATTCTCTTTTTTCTGTGAAAACCAAAGCAAGGCTGGAAATAGAAGTACGTTAACGTGTGCCTGTGCCCATGCCTGTGCGTCAACGTAATTGCAAGCCCATGTTTCTTGTAAGGAAGCAGCAGTGTAAAAGCTTACAGCACCTGGTATTCCCAGGCGGTCTCCCATCCAAGTACTAACCAGGCCCGACCCTGCTTAGCTTCCGAGATCAGACGAGATCGGGCGTGCTCAGGGTGGTATGGCCGTAAGCCGACGGGCTGGGGACACAGACTCCTTTTATAGACTAGGCAAGGCCCCCTGCTCGTGGAGGAGATCAAAAGTCAGCCTTTCGAACGTTCAAGAGTTTAAGTTGTTTTTGGTGGGCTTTGCTGTATGGCCGCGCCCTTTGAGTGTGTCAAATGTCAAGCAGCTGTCCGTCAAGGCTCAGAGGTGCACTTAGATCACCTTGGGGCGGAGGTGATCAGCAGCAGCCTTTGTTATGCGCACTTAAAAAACATGGCACCACAACAAGTAACTTGTGCGTCAAGATCTTGAGTTGGCCCCAGACACTTGTGGGCCATAGCTTCTCGGCTTTTTGGCTAAGATCAAGTGTAGTATCTGTTCATATCAGTTTAATATCTGATATGTCCTCTATATGGGGATTAAATATTAAATGCATTTTTGAGCATTGGGAGGTGAAAGCTGGGGCTTGCTCTCTTCACTCCTTGCATTGACCTGGCATTGCAGTGCCACCAGGAATGGTGCACCATTCTCTTTTTTCTGTGAAAACCAAAGCACGGCTGGAACTAGAAGGACGTTAACGTGTGCCTGTGCCCGTGCCCGTGTGTCAACGTAATTGCAAGCCCATGTTTCTTGTAAGGAAGCAGCAGTGTAAAAGCTTACAGTACCTGGTATTCCCAGGCGGTCTCCCATCCAAGTATTAACCAGGCTCGACCCTGCTTAGCTTCCGAGATCAGACGAGATCGGGCCTGCTCAGGGTGGTATGGCCTTAAGCCGACGGGCTGGGGACACAGACTCCTTTTATAGACTAGGTGAGGCCCCCTGCTCGTGGAGGAGCTCAAAAGTCAGCCTTTCGAACACACTGCACTTGAGCCTTTATCTCCACTACCTGCTACACTCTATTCCAGTATTAGGAAGCTACACCGAGATGGGTAAGCTACTCCCCATCTCCAAGCTTCTCACATGCTTGCAGAGCGACATCCAAGGCTGAAACTAGAAGGATTTTAACGTGTGCCAACGTAATTGCAAGCCCATGTTTCTTGTAAGGAAGCAGCAGTGTAAAAGCTTACAGCACCTGGTATTCCCAGGCGGTCTCCCATCCAAGTACTAACCAGGCCCGACCCTGCTCAGCTTCCGAGATCAAACGAGATCGGGCGTGCTCAGGGTGGTATGGCCGTAAGCCGACGGGCTGGGGACACAGACTCCTTTTATAGACTAGGCAAGGCCCCCTGCTCGTGGAGGAGCTCAAAAGTCAGCCTTTCGAACACACTGCACTTGAGCCTTTATCTCCACTACCTGCTACACTCTATTCCAGTATTAGGAAGCTACACCAAGATGGGTAAGCTGCTCCCCATCTCCAAGCTTCTCACGTGCTTGCAGAGCAACATCCAAGGGTGAAACTAGAAGGACGTTAACGTGTGCCCGTGTGCCAACGTAATTGCAAGCCCATGTTTCTTGTAAGGAAGCAGCAGTGTAAAAGCTTACTGCACCTGGTATTCCCAGGCGGTCTCCCATCCAAGTACTAACCAGGTCCGACCCTGCTTAGCTTCCGAGATCAGACGAGATCGGGCGTGCTCAGGGTGGTATGGCCGTAAGCCGACGGGCTGGGGACACAGACTCCTTTTATAGACTAGGCAAGGCCCCCTGCTCGTGGAGGAGCTCAAAAGTCAGCCTTTCGAACGTTCAAGAGTTTAAGTTGTTTTTGGTGGGCTTTGCTGTATGGCCGTGCCCTTTGAGTGTGTCAAATGTCAAGCAGCTGTCCGTCAAGGCTCAGAGGTGCACTTAGATCACCTTGGGGCGGAGGTGATCAGCAGCAGCCTTTGTTATGCGCACTTAAAAAACATGGCACCACAACAAGTAACTTGTGTGCCAAGATATTGAGTTGGCCCCAGACACTTGTGGGCCATCGCTTCTCGGCCTTTTGGCTAAGATCAAGTGTAGTATCTGTTCTTATCAGTTTAATATCTGATATGTCCTCTATATGGGGATTAAATATTAAATGCATTTTTGAGCATTGGGAGGTGAAAACTGGGGCTTGCTCTCTTCACTCCTTGCATTGACCTGGCACTGCAGTGCCACCAGGAATGGTGCACAATTCTCTTTTTTCTGTGAAAACCAAAGCAAGGCTGGAACTAGAAGGACGATAATGTGTGCCTGTGCCCATGCCCGTGCGTCAACGTAATTGCAAGCCCATGTTTCTTGTAAGGAAGCAGCAGTGTAAAAGCTTACAGCACCTGGTATTCCCAGGCGGTCTCCCATCCAAGTACTAACCAGGTCCGACCCTGCTTAGCTTCCGAGATCAGGCGTGCTCAGGGTGGTATGGCCGTAAGCCGACGGGCTGGGGACACAGACTCCTTTTATAGACTAGGCAAGGCCCCCTGCTCGTGGAGGAGCTCAAAAGTCAGCCTTTCGAACACACTGCACTTGAGCCTTTATCTCGACTACCTGCTACACTATATTCCAGTATTAGGAAGCTACATCGAGATGGGTAAGCTGCTGCCCATCTCCAAGCTTCTCACATGCTTGCAGAGCGACATCCAAGGCTGAAACTAGAAGGACGTTAACGTGTGCCAACGTAATTGCAAGCCCATGTTTCTTGTAAGGAAGCAGCAGTGTAAAAGCTTACAGCACCTGGTATTCCCAGGCGGTCTCCCATCCAAGTACTAACCAGGCCCGACCCTGCTTAGCTTCCGAGATCAGACGAGATTGGGCGTGCTCAGGGTGGTATGGCCGTAAGCCCAGGGGCCGGGGACACAGACTCCTTTTATAGACTAGGCAAGGCCACCTGCTCGTGGAGGAGCTCAAAAGTCAGCCTTTCGAACACACTGCACTTGAGCCTTTATCTCCACTACCTGCTACACTATATTCCAGTATTAGGAAGCTACATCGAGATGGGTAAGCTGCTGCCCATCTCCAAGCTTCTCACGTGCTTGCAGAGCGACATCCAAGGCTGAAACTAGAAGGACGTTAACGTTTGCCCGTGCGTCAACGTAATTGCAAGCCCATGTTTCTTGTAAGGAAGCAGCAGTGTAAAAGCTTACAGCACCTGGTATTACCAGGCGGTCTCCCATCCAAGTACTAACCAGGCCCGACCCTGCTTAGCTTCCGAGATCAGACGAGATCGGGCGTGCTCAGGGTGGTATGGCCGTAAGCCCAGGGGCAGGGGACACAGACTCCTTTTATAGACTAGGCAAGGCCCCCTGCTTGTGGAGGAGCTCAAAAGTCAGCCTTTCGAACACACTGCACTTGAGCCTTTATCTCCACTACCTGCTACACTCTATTCCAGTATTAGGAAGCTACACCGAGATGGGTAAGCTGCTCCCCATCTCCAAGCTTCTCACATGCTTGCAGAGCGACATCCAAGGCTGAAACTAGAAGGACGTTAACGTGTGCCCGTGCGTCAACGTAATTGCAAGCCCATGTTTCTTGTAAGGAAGCAGCAGTGTAAAAGCTTACAGCACCTGGTATTCCCAGGCGGTCTCCCATCCAAGTACTAACCAGGCCCGACCCTGCTTAGCTTCCGAGATCAGACGAGATCGGGCGTGCTCAGGGTGGTATGGCCGTAAGCCGGCGGGCTGGGGACACAGACTCCTTTTATAGACTAGGCAAGGCCCCCTGCTCATGGAGGAGCTCAAAGGTCAGCCTTTCGAACGTTCAAGAGTTTAAGTTGTTTTTGGTGGGCTTTGCTGTATGGCCGCGCCCTTTGAGTGTGTCAAATGTCAAGCAGCTGTCCGTCAAGGCTCAGAGGTGCACTTAGATCACCTTGGGGCGGAGGTGATCAGCAGCAGCCTTTGTTATGCGCACTTAAAAAACATGGCACCACAACAATTAACTTGTGTGCCAAGATCTTGAGTTGGCCCCAGACACTTGTGGGCCATCGCTTCTCGGCCTTTTGGCTAAGATCAAGTGTAGTATCTGTTCTTATCAGTTTAATATCTGATATGTCCTCTATATGGGGATTAAATATTAAATGCATTTTTGAGCATTGGGAGGTGAAAACTGGGGCTTGCTCTCTTCACTCCTTGCATTGACCTGGCATTGCAGTGCCACCAGGAACGGTGCACCATTCTCTTTTTTCTGTGAAAACCAAAGCAAGGCTGGAACTAGAAGGACGTTAACGTGTGCCTGTGCCCGTGCCCGTGCGTCAACGTAATTGCAAGCCCATGTTTCTTGTAAGGAAGCAGCAGTGTAAAAGCTTACAGCACCTGGTATTCCCAGGCGGTCTCCCATCCAAGTACTAACCAGGCCCGACCCTGCTTAGCTTCCGAGATCAGACGAGATGGGGCGTGCTCAGGGTGGTATGGCCGTAAGCCAACGGGCTGGGGACACAGACTCCTTTTATAGACTAGGCAAGGCCCCCTGCTCGTGGAGGAGCTCAAAAGTCAGCCTTTCTAACACACTGCACTTGAGCCTTTATCTCCACTACCTGCTACACTCTATTCCAGTATTAGGAAGCTACACCGAGATGGGTAAGCTGCTCCCCATCTCCAAGCTTCTCACGTGCTTGCAGAGCGACATCCAAGGCTGAAACTAGAAGGACGTTAACATGTGCCCGTGCGTCAACGTAATTGCAAGCCCATGTTTCTTGTAAGGAAGCAGCAGTGTAAAAGCTTACAGCACTTGGTATTCCCAGGCGGTCTGCCATCCAAGTACTAACCAGGCCCGACCCTGCTTAGCTTCCGAGATCAGACGAGATCGGGCGTGCTCAGGGTGGTATGGCCGTAAGCCGACGGGCTGGGGACACAGACTCCTTTTATAGACTAGGCAAGGCCCCCTGCTCGTGGAGGAGCTCAAAAGTCAGCCTTTCGAACACACTGCACTTGAGCCTTTATCTCCACTACCTGCTACACTCTATTCCAGTATTAGGAAGCTACACCAAGATGGGTAAGCTGCTCCCCATCTCCAAGCTTCTCACGTGCTTGCAGAGCGACATCCAAGGCTGAAACTAGAAGGAGGTTAACGTGTGCCCGTGCGTCAACGTAATTGCAAGCCCATGTTTCTTGTAAGGAAGCAGCAGTGTAAAAGCTTACAGCACCTGGTATTCCCAGGCGGTCTCCCATCCAAGTACTAACCAGGCCCGATCCTGCTTAGCTTCCGAGATCAGACGAGATCGGGCATGCTCAGGGTGGTATGGCCGTAAGCCGACGGGCTGGGGACACAGACTCCTTTTATAGACTAGGCAAGGCCCCCTGCTCGTGGAGGAGCTCAAAAGTCAGCCTTTCGAACGTTCAAGAGTTTAAGTTGTTTTTGGTGGGCTTTGCTGTATGGCCGCGCCCTTTGAGTGTGTCAAATGTCAAGCAGCTGTCCGTCAAGGCTCAGAGGTGCACTTAGATCACCTTGGGGCGGAGGTGATCAGCAGCAGCCTTTGTTATGCGCACTTAAAAAACATGGCACCACAACAAGTAACTTGTGCGTCAAGATCTTGAGTTGGCCCCAGACACTTGTGGGCCATCGCTTCTCGGCCTTTTGGCTAAGATCAAGTGTAGTATCTGTTCTTATCAGTTTAATATCTGATATGTCCTCTATATGGGGATTAAATATTAAATGCATTTTTGAGCATTGGGAGGTGAAAACTGGGGCTTGCTCTCTTCACTCCTTGCATTGACCTGGCATTGCAGTGCCACCAGGAACGGTGCACCACTCTCTTTTTTCTGTGAAAACCAAAGCAAGGCTGGAACTAGAAGGACGTTAACGTGTGCCTGTGCCCATGCCCGTGCGTCAACGTAATTGCAAGCCCATGTTTCTTGTAAGGAAGCAGCAGTGTAAAAGCTTACAGCACCTGGTATTCCCAGGCGGTCTCCCATCCAAGTACTAACCAGGCCCGACCCTGCTTAGCTTCCGAGATGAGACGAGATCGGGCGTGCTCAGGGTGGTATGGCCGTAAGCCGACGGGCTGGGGACACAGACTCCTTTTATAGACTAGGCAAGGCCCCCTGCTCGTGGAGGAGCTCAAAAGTCAGCCTTTCGAACACACTGCACTTGAGCCTTTATCTCCACTACCTGCTACACTCTATTCCAGTATTAGGAAGCTACACCGAGATGGGTAAGCTGCTCCCCATCTCCAAGCTTCTCACGTGCTTGCAGAGCGACATCCGAGGCTGAAACTAGAAGGACGTTAACGTGTGCCCGTGCGTCAACGTAATTGCAAGCCCATGTTTCTTGTAAGGAAGCAGCAGTGTAAAAGCTTACAGCACCTGGTATTCCCAGGCGGTCTCCCATCCAAGTACTAACCAGGCCCGATCCTGCTTAGCTTCCGAGATCAGACGAGATCGGGCGTGCTCAGGGTGGTATGGCCGTAAGCCGACGGTCTGTGGACACAGACTCCTTTTATAGACTAGGTAAGGCCCCCTGCTCGTGGAGGACCTCAAAGGTCAGCCTTTCGAACGTTCAAGAGTTTAAGTTGTTTTTGGTGGGCTTTGCTGTATGGCCGCGCCCTTTGAGTGTGTCAAATGTCAAGCAGCTGTCCGTCAAGGCTCAGAGTGCACTTAGATCACCTTGGGGCGGAGGTGATCAGCAGCAGCCTTTGTTATGCGCACTTAAAAAACATGGCACCACAACAAGTAACTTGTGTGCCAAGATCTTGAGTTGGCCCCAGACACTTGTGGGCCATCGCTTCTCGGCCTTTTGGCTAAGATCAAGTGTAGTATCTGTTCTTATCAGTTTAATATCTGATATGTCCTCTATATGGGGATTAAATATTAAATGCATTTTTGAGCATTGGGAGGTGAAAACTGGGGCTTGCTCTCTTCACTCCTTGCATTGACCTGGCATTGCAGTGCCACCAGGAACGGTGCACCATTCTCTTTTTTCTGTGAAAACCAAAGCAAGGCTGGAAATAGAAGTACGTTAACGTGTGCCTGTGCCCATGCCTGTGCGTCAACGTAATTGCAAGCCCATGTTTCTTGTAAGGAAGCAGCAGTGTAAAAGCTTACAGCACCTGGTATTCCCAGGCGGTCTCCCATCCAAGTACTAACCAGGCCCGACCCTGCTTAGCTTCCGAGATCAGACGAGATCGGGCGTGCTCAGGGTGGTATGGCCGTAAGGCGACGGGCTGGGGACAAAGACTCCTTTTATAGACTAGGCAAGGCCCCCTGCTCGTGGAGGAGCTCAAAAGTCAGCCTTTCGAACACACTGCACTTGAGCCTTTATCTCCACTACCTGCTACACTCTATTCCAGTATTAGGAAGCTACACCGAGATGGGTAAGCTGCTCCCCATCTCCAAGCTTCTCACATGCTTGCAGAGCGACATCCAAGGCTGAAACTAGAAGGACGTTAACGTGTGCCCGTGCGTCAACGTAATTGCAAGCCCATGTTTCTTGTAAGGAAGCAGCAGTGTAATAGCTTACAGCACCTGGTATTCCCAGGCGGTCTCCCATCTAAGTACTAACCAGGCCCGACCCTGCTTAGATTCCGAGATCAGACGAGATCGGGCGTGCTCAGGGTGGTATGGCCGTAAGCCGACGGGCTGGGGACACAGACTCCTTTTATAGACTAGACAAGGCCCCCTGCTCGTGGAGGAGCTCAAAAGTCAGCCTTTCGAACGTTCAAGAGTTTAAGTTGTTTTTGGTGGGCTTTGCTGTATGGCCGCGCCCTTTGAGTGTGTCAAATGTCAAGCAGCTGTCCGTCAAGGCTCAGAGGTGCACTTAGATCACCTTGGGGCGGAGGTGATCAGCAGCAGCCTTTGTTATGCGCACTTAAAAAACATGGCACCACAACAAGTAACTTGTGTGCCAAGATCTTGAGTTGGCCCCAGACACTTGTGGGCCATCGCTTCTCGGCCTTTTGGCTAAGATCAAGTGTAGTATCTGTTCTTATCAGTTTAATATCTGATATGTCCTCTATATGGGGATTAAATATTAAATGCATTTTTGAGCATTGGGAGTTGAAAACTGGGGCTTGCTCTCTTCACTCCTTGCATTGACCTGGCATTGCAGTGCCACCAGGAACGGTGTACCATTCTCTTTTTTCTGTGAAAACCAAAGCAAGGCTGGAACTAGAAGGACGTTTACGTGTGCCTGTGCCCGTGCCCGTGCGTCAACGTAATTGCAAGCCCATGTTTCTTGTAAGGAAGCAGCAGTGTAAAAGCTTACAGCACCTGGTATTCCCAGGCGGTCTCCCATCCAAGTACTAACCAGGCCCGATCCTGCTTAGCTTCCGAGATCAGACGAGATCGGGCGTGCTCAGGGTGGTATGGCCGTAAGCCGACGGGCTGTGGACACAGACTCCTTTTATAGACTAGGTAAGGCCCCCTGCTCGTGGAGGACCTCAAAGGTCAGCCTTTCGAACGTTCAAGAGTTTAAGTTGTTTTTGGTGGGCTTTGCTGTATGGCCGCGCCCTTTGAGTGTGTCAAATGTCAAGCAGCTGTCCGTCAAGGCTCAGAGTGCACTTAGATCACCTTGGGGCGGAGGTGATCAGCAGCAGCCTTTGTTATGCGCACTTAAAAAACATGGCACCACAACAAGTAACTTGTGTGCCAAGATCTTGAGTTGGCCCCAGACACTTGTGGGCCATCGCTTCTCGGCCTTTTGGCTAAGATCAAGTGTAGTATCTGTTCTTATCAGTTTAATATCTGATATGTCCTCTATATGGGGATTAAATATTAAATGCATTTTTGAGCATTGGGAGGTGAAAACTGGGGCTTGCTCTCTTCACTCCTTGCATTGACCTGGCATTGCAGTGCCACCAGGAACGGTGCACCATTCTCTTTTTTCTGTGAAAACCAAAGCAAGGCTGGAAATAGAAGTACGTTAACGTGTGCCTGTGCCCATGCCTGTGCGTCAACGTAATTGCAAGCCCATGTTTCTTGTAAGGAAGCAGCAGTGTAAAAGCTTACAGCACCTGGTATTCCCAGGCGGTCTCCCATCCAAGTACTAACCAGGCCCGACCCTGCTTAGCTTCCGAGATCAGACGAGATCGGGCGTGCTCAGGGTGGTATGGCCGTAAGGCGACGGGCTGGGGACAAAGACTCCTTTTATAGACTAGGCAAGGCCCCCTGCTCGTGGAGGAGCTCAAAAGTCAGCCTTTCGAACACACTGCACTTGAGCCTTTATCTCCACTACCTGCTACACTATATTCCAGTATTAGGAAGCTACACCGAGATGGGTAAGCTGCTGCCCATCTCCAAGCTTCTCACGTGCCTGCAGAGCGACATCCAAGGCTGAAACTAGAAGGAGGTTAACGTGTGCCCGTGCGTCAACGTAATTGCAAGCCCATGTTTCTTGTAAGGAAGCAGCAGTGTAAAAGCTTACAGTACCTGGTATTCCCAGGCGGTCTCCCATCCAAGTATTAACCAGGCTCGACCCTGCTTAGCTTCCGAGATCAGACGAGATCGGGCCTGCTCAGGGTGGTATGGCCTTAAGCCGACGGGCTGGGGACACAGACTCCTTTTATAGACTAGGTGAGGCCCCCTGCTCGTGGAGGAGCTCAAAAGTCAGCCTTTCGAACACACTGCACTTGAGCCTTTATCTCCACTACCTGCTACACTCTATTCCAGTATTAGGAAGCTACACCGAGATGGGTAAGCTACTCCCCATCTCCAAGCTTCTCACATGCTTGCAGAGCGACATCCAAGGCTGAAACTAGAAGGATTTTAACGTGTGCCAACGTAATTGCAAGCCCATGTTTCTTGTAAGGAAGCAGCAGTGTAAAAGCTTACAGCACCTGGTATTCCCAGGCGGTCTCCTATCCAAGTACTAACCAGGCCCGACCCTGCTCAGCTTCCGAGATCAAACGAGATCGGGCGTGCTCAGGGTGGTATGGCCGTAAGCCGACGGGCTGGGGACACAGACTCCTTTTATAGACTAGGCAAGGCCCCCTGCTCGTGGAGGAGCTCAAAAGTCAGCCTTTCGAACACACTGCACTTGAGCCTTTATCTCCACTACCTGCTACACTCTATTCCAGTATTAGGAAGCTACACCAAGATGGGTAAGCTGCTCCCCATCTCCAAGCTTCTCACGTGCTTGCAGAGCAACATCCAAGGGTGAAACTAGAAGGACGTTAACGTGTGCCCGTGTGCCAACGTAATTGCAAGCCCATGCTTCTTGTAAGGAAGCAGCAGTGTAAAAGCTTACAGCACCTGGTATTCCCAGGCGGTCTCCCATCCAAGTACTAACCAGGTCCGACCCTGCTTAGCTTCCGAGATCAGACGAGATCGGGCGTGCTCAGGGTGGTATGGCCGTAAGCCGACGGGCTGGGGACACAGACTCCTTTTACAGACTAGGCAAGGCCCCCTGCTCGTGGAGGAGCTCAAAAGTCAGCCTTTCGAACATTCAAGAGTTTAAGTTGTTTTTGGTGGGCTTTGCTGTATGGCCGTGCCCTTTGAGTGTGTCAAATGTCAAGCAGCTGTCCGTCAAGGCTCAGAGGTGCACTTAGATCACCTTGGGGCGGAGGTGATCAGCAGCAGCCTTTGTTATGCGCACTTAAAAAACATGGCACCACAACAAGTAACTTGTGTGCCAAGATATTGAGTTGGCCCCAGACACTTGTGGGCCATCGCTTCTCGGCCTTTTGGCTAAGATCAAGTGTAGTATCTGTTCTTATCAGTTTAATATCTGATATGTCCTCTATATGGGGATTAAATATTAAATGCATTTTTGAGCATTGGGAGGTGAAAACTGGGGCTTGCTCTCTTCACTCCTTGCATTGACCTGGCACTGCAGTGCCACCAGGAATGGTGCACAATTCTCTTTTTTCTGTGAAAACCAAAGCAAGGCTGGAACTAGAAGGACGATAACGTGTGCCTGTGCCCATGCCTGTGCGTCAACGTAATTGCAAGCCCATGTTTCTTGTAAGGAAGCAGCAGTGTAAAAGCTTACAGCACCTGGTATTCCCAGGCGGTCTCCCATCCAAGTACTAACCAGGTCCGACCCTGCTTAGCTTCCGAGATCAGGCGTGCTCAGGGTGGTATGGCCGTAAGCCAACGGGCTGGGGACACAGACTCCTTTTATAGACTAGGCAAGGCCCCCTGCTCGTGGAGGAGCTCAAAAGTCAGCCTTTCGAACACACTGCACTTGAGCCTTTATCTCGACTACCTGCTACACTATATTCCAGTATTAGGAAGCTACATCGAGATGGGTAAGCTGCTGCCCATCTCCAAGCTTCTCACATGCTTGCAGAGCGACATCCAAGGCTGAAACTAGAAGGACGTTAACGTGTGCCAACGTAATTGCAAGCCCATGTTTCTTGTAAGGAAGCAGCAGTGTAAAAGCTTACAGCACCTGGTATTCCCAGGCGGTCTCCCATCCAAGTACTAACCAGGCCCGACCCTGCTTAGCTTCCGAGATCAGACGAGATTGGGCGTGCTCAGGGTGGTATGGCCGTAAGCCCAGGGGCCGGGGACACAGACTCCTTTTATAGACTAGGCAAGGCCCCCTGCTCGTGGAGGAGCTCAAAAGTCAGCCTTTCGAACACACTGCACTTGAGCCTTTATCTCCACTACCTGCTACACTATATTCCAGTATTAGGAAGCTACATCGAGATGGGTAAGCTGCTGCCCATCTCCAAGCTTCTCACGTGCTTGCAGAGCGACATCCAAGGCTGAAACTAGAAGGACGTTAACGTTTGCCCGTGCGTCAACGTAATTGCAAGCCCATGTTTCTTGTAAGGAAGCAGCAGTGTAATA
>NC_081149.1:2783700-2786200 GCF_958295425.1 Solea solea | reverse complement strand
TGTCCGTCAAGGCTCAGAGGTGCACTTAGATCACCTTGGGGCGGAGGTGTTCAGCAGCAGCCTTTGTTATGCGCACTTAAAAAACATGGCACCACAACAAGTAACTTGTGCGCCAAGATCTTGAGTTGGCCCCAGACACTTGTGGGCCATCGCTTCTCGGCCTTTTGGCTAAGATCAAGTGTAGTATCTGTTCTTATCAGTTTAATATCTGATATGTCCTCTATATGGGGATTAAATATTAAATGCATTTTTGAGCATTGGGAGGTGAAAACTGGGTCTTGCTCTCTTCACTCCTTGCATTGACCTGGCATTGCAGTGCCACCAGGAACGGTGCACCACTCTATTTTTTCTGTGAAAACCAAAGCAAGGCTGGAACTAGAAGGACGTTAACGTGTGCCTGTGCCCATGCCCGTGCGTCAACGTAATTGCAAGCCCATGTTTCTTGTAAGGAAGCAGCAGTGTAAAAGCTTACAGCACCTGGTATTCCCAGGCGGTCTCCCATCCAAGTACTAACCAGGCCCGACCCTGCTTAGCTTCCGAGATCAGACGAGATCGGGCGTGCTCAGGGTGGTATGGCCGTAAGCCGACGGGCTGGGGACACAGACTCCTTTTATAGACTAGGCAAGGCCCCCTGCTCGTGGAGGAGCTCAAAAGTCAGCCTTTCGAACACACTGCACTTGAGCCTTTATCTCCACTACCTGCTACACTATATTCCAGTATTAGGAAGCTACACCGAGATGGGTAAGCTGCTGCCCATCTCCAAGCTTCTCACGTGCTTGCAGAGCGACATCCAAGGCTGAAACTAGAAGGAGGTTAACGTGTGCCCGTGCGTCAACGTAATTGCAAGCCCATGTTTCTTGTAAGGAAGCAGCAGTGTAAAAGCTTACAGCACCTGGTATTCCCAGGCGGTCTCCCATCCAAGTACTAACCAGGCCCGACCCTGCTTAGCTTCCGAGATCAGACGAGATCGGGCGTGCTCAGGGTGGTATGGCCGTAAGCCGACGGGCTGGGGACACAGACTCCTTTTATAGACTAGGCAAGGCCCCCTGCTCGTGGAGGAGCTCAAAAGTCAGCCTTTCGAACACACTGCACTTGAGCCTTTATCTCCACTACCTGCTACACTATATTCCAGTATTAGGAAGCTACACTGAGATGGGTAAGCTGCTGCCCATCTCCAAGCTTCTCACGTGCTTGCAGAGCGACATCCAAGGCTGAAACTAGAAGGAGGTTAACGTGTGCCTGTGCGTCAACGTAATTGCAAGCCCATGTTTCTTGTAAGGAAGCAGCAGTGTAAAAGCTTACAGCACCTGGTATTCCCAGGCGGTCTCCCATCCAAGTACTAACCAGGCCCGACCCTGCTTAGCTTCCGAGATCAGACGAGATCGGGCGTGCTCAGGGTGGTATGGCCGTAAGCCGACGGGCTGGGGACACAGACTCCTTTTATAGACTAGGCAAGGCCCCCTGCTCGTGGAGGAGCTCAAAAGTCAGCCTTTCGAACACACTGCACTTGAGCCTTTATCTCCACTACCTGCTACACTATATTCCAGTATTAGGAAGCTACACCGAGATGGGTAAGCTGCTGCCCATCTCCAAGCTTCTCACGTGCTTGCAGAGCGACATCCAAGGCTGAAACTAGAAGGAGGTTAACGTGTGCCCGTGCGTCAACGTAATTGCAAGCCCATGTTTCTTGTAAGGAAGCAGCAGTGTAAAAGCTTACAGCACCTGGTATTCCCAGGCGGTCTCCCATCCAAGTACTAACCAGGCCCGACCCTGCTTAGCTTCCGAGATCAGACGAGATCCGGCGTGCTCAGGGTGGTATGGCCGTAAGCCGACGGGCTGGGGACACAGACTCCTTTTATAGACTAGGCAAGGCCCCCTGCTCGTGGAGGAGCTCAAAGGTCAGCCTTTCGAACGTTCAAGAGTTTAAGTTGTTTTTGGTGGGCTTTGCTGTATGGCCGCGCCCTTTGAGTGTGTCAAATGTCAAGCAGCTGTCCGTCAAGGCTCAGAGGTGCACTTAGATCACCTTGGGGCAGAGGTGATCAGCAGCAGCCTTTGTTATGCACACTTAAAAAACATGGCACCACAACAAGTAACTTGTGTGCCAAGATCTTGAGTTGGCCCCAGACACTTATGGGCCATCGCTTCTCGGCCTTTTGGCTAAGATCAAGTGTAGTATCTGTTCTTATCAGTTTAATATCTGATATGTCCTCTATATGGGGATTAAATATTAAATGCATTTTTGAGCATTGGGAGGTGAAAACTGGGGCTTGCTCTCTTCACTCCTTGCATTGACCTGGAATTGCAGTGCCACCAGGAACGGTGCACCACTCTCTTTTTTCTGTGAAAACCAAAGCAAGGCTGGAACTAGAAGGACGTTAACGTGTGCCTGTGCCCGTGCCCGTGCGTCAACGTAATTGCAAGCCCATGTTTCTTGTAAGGAAGCAGCAGTGTAAAAGCTTACAGCACCTGGTATTCCCAGGCGGTCTCCCATCCAAGTACT
>NC_081149.1:2768700-2776200 GCF_958295425.1 Solea solea | reverse complement strand
CCCACCCTGCTTAGCTTTCGAGATCAGACGAGATCGGGCGTGCTCAGGGTGGTATGGCCGTAAGCCGACGGGCTGGGGACACAGACTCCTTTTATAGACTAGGCAAGGCCCCCTGCTCGTGGAGGAGCTCAAAGGTCAGCCTTTCGAACGTTCAAGAGTTTAAGTTGTTTTTGGTGGGCTTTGCTGTATGGCCGCGCCCTTTGAGTGTGTCAAATGTCAAGCAGCTGTCCGTCAAGGCTCAGAGGTGCACTTAGATCACCTTGGGGCGGAGGTGATCAGCAGCAGCCTTTGTTATGCGCACTTAAAAAACATGGCACCACAACAAGTAACTTGTGCGTCAAGATCTTGAGTTGGCCCCAGACACTTGTGGGCCATCGCTTCTCGGCCTTTTGGCTAAGATCAAGTGTAGTATCTGTTCTTATCAGTTTAATATCTGATATGTCCTCTATATGGGGATTAAATATTAAATGCATTTTTGAGCATTGGGAGGTGAAAACTGGGGCTTGCTCTCTTCACTCCTTGCATTGACCTGGCATTGCAGTGCCACCAGGAACGGTGCACCACTCTCTTTTTTCTGTGAAAACCAAAGCAAGGCTGGAACTAGAAGGACGTTAACGTGTGCCTGTGCCCATGCCCGTGCGTCAACGTAATTGCAAGCCCATGTTTCTTGTAAGGAAGCAGCAGTGTAAAAGCTTACAGCACCTGGTATTCCCAGGCGGTCTCCCATCCAAGTACTAACCAGGCCCGACCCTGCTTAGCTTCCGAGATCAGACGAGATCGGGCGTGCTCAGGGTGGTATGGCCGTAGGCCGACGGGCTGGGGACACAGACTCCTTTTATAGACTAGGCAAGGCCCCCTGCTCGTGGAGGAGCTCAAAAGTCAGCCTTTCGAACACACTGCACTTGAGCCTTTATCTCCACTACCTGCTACACTCTATTCCAGTATTAGGAAGCTACACCGAGATGGGTAAGCTGCTCCCCATCTCCAAGCTTCTCACGTGCTTGCAGAGCGACATCCAAGGCTGAAACTAGAAGGACGTTAACGTGTGCCCGTGCGTCAACGTAATTGCAAGCCCATGTTTCTTGTAAGGAAGCAGCAGTGTAAAAGCTTACAGCACCTGGTATTCCCAGGCGGTCTCCCATCCAAGTACTAACCAGGTCCGATCCTGCTTAGCTTCCGAGATCAGACGAGATCGGGCGTGCTCAGGGTGGTATGGCCGTAAGCCGACGGGCTGTGGACACAGACTCCTTTTATAGACTAGGTAAGGCCCCCTGCTCGTGGAGGAGCTCAAAGGTCAGCCTTTCGAACGTTCAAGAGTTTAAGTTGTTTTTGGTGGGCTTTGCTGTATGGCCGCGCCCTTTGAGTGTGTCAAATGTCAAGCAGCTGTCCGTCAAGGCTCAGAGTGCACTTAGATCACCTTGGGGCGGAGGTGATCAGCAGCAGCCTTTGTTATGCGCACTTAAAAAACATGGCACCACAACAAGTAACTTGTGTGCCAAGATCTTGAGTTGGCCCCAGACACTTGTGGGCCATCGCTTCTCGGCCTTTTGGCTAAGATCAAGTGTAGTATCTGTTCTTATCAGTTTAATATCTGATATGTCCTCTATATGGGGATTAAATATTAAATGCATTTTTGAGCATTGGGAGGTGAAAACTGGGGCTTGCTCTCTTCACTCCTTGCATTGACCTGGCATTGCAGTGCCACCAGGAACGGTGCACCATTCTCTTTTTTCTGTGAAAACCAAAGCAAGGCTGGAACTAGAAGGACGTTAACGTGTGCCTGTGCCTGTGCCCGTGCCCGTGCGTCAACGTAATTGCAAGCCCATGTTTCTTGTAAGGAAGCAGCAGTGTAAAAGCTTACAGCACCTGGTATTCCCAGGCTGTCTTTCATCCAAGTACTAACCAGCCCCGACCCTGCTTAGCTTCCGAGATCAGACGAGATCGGGCGTGCTCAGGGTGGTATGGCTGTAAGCCTACGGGCTGGGGACACAGACTCCTTTTATAGACTAGGCAAGGCCCCCTGCTCGTGGAGGAGCTCAAAAGTCAGCCTTTCGAACGTTCAAGAGTTTAAGTTGTTTTTGGTGGGCTTTGCTGTATGGCCGCGCCCTTTGAGTGTGTCAAATGTCAAGCAGCTGTCCGTCAAGGCTCAGAGGTGCACTTAGATCATCTTGGGGCTGAGGTGATCAGCAGCAGCCTTTGTTATGCGCACTTAAAAAACATGGCACCACAACAAGTAACTTGTGTGCCAAGATCTTGAGTTGGCCCCACACACTTGTGGGCCATCGCTTCTCGGCCTTTTGGCTAAGATCAAGTGTAGTATCTGTTCTTATCAGTTTAATATCTGATATGTCCTCTATATGAGGATTAAATATTAAATGCATTTTTGAGCATTGGGAGGTGAAAACTGGGGCTTGCTCTCTTCACTCCTTGCATTTACCTGGCATTGCAGTGCCACCAGGAACGGTGCACCATTCTCTTTTTTCTGTGAAAACCAAAGCAAGGCTGGAACTAGAAGGACGTTAACGTGTGCCTGTGCCCGTGCCCGTGCGTCAACGTAATTGCAAGCCCATGTTTCTTGTAAGGAAGCAGCAGTATAAAAGCTTACAGCACCTGGTATTCCCGGGTGGTCTCCCATCCAAGTACTAACCAGGCCCGACCCTGCTTAGCTTCCGAGATCAGACGAGATCGGGCGTGCTCAGGGTGGTATGGCCGTAAGCCGACGGGCTGGGGACACAGACTCCTTTTATAGACTAGGCAAGGCCCCCTGCTCGTGGAGGAGCTCAAAAGTCAGCCTTTCGAACACACTGCACTTGAGCCTTTATCTCCACTACCTGCTACACTCTATTCCAGTATTAGGAAGCTACACCGAGATAGGTAAGCTGCTCCCCATCTCCAAGCTTCTCATGTGCTTGCAGAGCGACATCCAAGGCTGAAACTAGAAGGACGTTAACGTGTGCCTGTGCGTCAACGTAATTGCAAGCCCATGTTTCTTGTAAGGAAGCAGCAGTGTAAAAGCTTACAGCACCTGGTATTCCCAGGCGGTCTCCCATCCAAGTACTAACCAGGCCCGACCCTGCTTAGCTTCCGAGATCAGACGAGATCGGGCGTGCTCAGGGTGGTATGGCCGTAAGCCGACGGGCTGGGGACACAGACTCCTTTTATAGACTAGGCAAGGCCCCCTGCTCGTGGAGGAGCTCAAAGGTCAGCCTTTCGAACGTTCAAGAGTTTAAGTTGTTTTTGGTGGGCTTTGCTGTATGGCCGCGCCCTTTGAGTGTGTCAAATGTCAAGCAGCTGTCCGTCAAGGCTCAGAGGTGCACTTAGATCACCTTGGGGCGGAGGTGATCAGCAGCAGCCTTTGTTATGCGCACTTAAAAAACATGGCACCACAACAAGTAACTTGTGTGCCAAGATCTTGAGTTGGCCCCACACACTTGTGGGCCATCGCTTCTCGGCCTTTTGGCTAAGATCAAGTGTAGTATCTGTTCTTATCAGTTTAATATCTGATATGTCCTCTATATGGGGATTAAATATTAAATGCATTTTTGAGCATTGGGAGGTGAAAACTGGGGCTTGCTCTCTTCACTCCTTGCATTGACCTGGCATTGCAGTGCCACCAGGAACGGTGCACCATTCTCTTTTTTCTGTGAAAACCAAAGCAAGGCTGGAACTAGAAGGACGTTAACGTGTGCCTGTGCCCGTGCCCGTGCGTCAACGTAATTGCAAGCCCATGTTTCTTGTAAAGAAGCAGCAGTGTAAAAGCTTACAGCACCTGGTATTCCCAGGCGGTCTCCCATCCAAGTACTAACCAGGCCCGACCCTGCTTAGCTTCCGAGATCAGACGAGATCGGGCGTGCTCAGGGTGGTATGGCCGTAAGCCGACGGGCTGGGGACACAGACTCCTTTTATAGACTAGGCAAGGCCCCCTGCTCGTGGAGGAGCTCAAAAGTCAGCCTTTCGAACACACTGCACTTGAGCCTTTATCTCCACTACCTGCTACACTATATTCCAGTATTAGGAAGCTACACCGAGATGGGTAAGCTGCTGCCCATCTCCAAGCTTCTCACGTGCCTGCAGAGCGACATCCAAGGCTGAAACTAGAAGGAGGTTAACGTGTGCCCGTGCGTCAACGTAATTGCAAGCCCATGTTTCTTGTAAGGAAGCAGCAGTGTAAAAGCTTACAGCACCTGGTATTCCCAGGCGGTCTCCCATCCAAGTACTAACCAGGCCCGACCCTGCTTAGCTTCCGAGATCAGACGAGATCGGGCGTGCTCAGGGTGGTATGGCCGTAAGCCGACGGGCTGGGGACACAGACTCCTTTTATAAACTAGGCAAGGCCCCCTGCTCGTGGAGGAGCTCAAAGGTCAGCCTTTCGAACGTTCAAGAGTTTAAGTTGTTTTTGGTGGGCTTTGCTGTATGGCCGCGCCCTTTGAGTGTGTCAAATGTCAAGCAGCTGTCCGTCAAGGCTCAGAGGTGCACTTAGATCACCTTGGGGCGGAGGTGATCAGCAGCAGCCTTTGTTATGCGCACTTAAAAAACATGGCACCACAACAAGTAACTTGTGTGCCAAGATCTTGAGTTGGCCCCAGACACTTGTGGGCCATCGCTTCTCGGCCTTTTGGCTAAGATCAAGTGTAGTATCTGTTCTTATCAGTTTAATATCTGATATGTCCTCTATATGGGGATTAAATATTAAATGCATTTTTGAGCATTGGGAGGTGAAAACTGGGGCTTGCTCTCTTCACTCCTTGCATTGACCTGGCATTGCAGTGCCACCAGGAATGGTGCACAATTCTCTTTTTTCTGTGAAAACCAAAGCAAGGCTGGAACTAGAAGGACGAAAACGTGTGCCTGTGCCCATGCCCGTGCGTCAACATAATTGCAAGCCCATGTTTCTTGTAAGGAAGCAGCAGTGTAAAAGCTTACAGCACCTGGTATTCCCAGGCGGTCTCCCATCCAAGTACTAACCAGGCCCGACCCTGCTTAGCTTCCGAGATCAGACGAGATCGGGCGTGCTCAGGGTGGTATGGCCGTAAGCCGACGGGCTGGGGACACAGACTCCTTTTATAGACTAGGCAAGGCCCCCTCCTCGTGGAGGAGCTCAAAAGTCAGCCTTTCGAACACACTGCACTTGAGCCTTTATCTCCACTACCTGCTACACTCTATTCCAGTATTAGGAAGCTACACCGAGATGGGTAAGCTGCTCCCCATCTCCAAGCTTCTCACGTGCTTGCAGAGCAACATCCAAGGGTGAAACTAGAAGGACGTTAACGTGTGCCCGTGCGTCAACGTAATTGCAAGCCCATGTTTCTTGTAAGGAAGCAGCAGTGTAATAGCTTACAGCACCTGGTATTCCCAGGCGGTCTCCCATCCAAGTACTAACCAGGCCCGACCCTGCTTAGCTTCCGAGATCAGACGAGATCGGGCGTGCTCAGGGTGG
Source organism: Solea solea (assembly GCF_958295425.1). Classification (NCBI taxonomy): domain Eukaryota; kingdom Metazoa; phylum Chordata; class Actinopteri; order Pleuronectiformes; family Soleidae; genus Solea; species Solea solea. The sequence goes on along the minus strand of NC_081149.1, from coordinate 2,770,763 downwards.
TATGGCCGTAAGCCGACGGGCTGGGGACACAGACTCCTTTTATAGACTAGACAAGGCCCCCTGCTCGTGGAGGAGCTCAAAAGTCAGCCTTTCGAACGTTCAAGAGTTTAAGTTGTTTTTGGTGGGCTTTGCTGTATGGCCGCGCCCTTTGAGTGTGTCAAATGTCAAGCAGCTGTCCGTCAAGGCTCAGAGATGCACTTAGATCACCTTGGGGCGGAGGTGATCAGCAGCAGCCTTTGTTATGCGCACTTAAAAAACATGGCACCACAACAAGTAACTTGTGTGCCAAGATCTTGAGTTGGCCCCAGACACTTGTGGGCCATCGCTTCTCGGCCTTTTGGCTAAGATCAAGTGTAGTATCTGTTCTTATCAGTTTAATATCTGATATGTCCTCTATATGGGGATTAAATATTAAATGCATTTTTGAGCATTGGGAGGTGAAAACTGGGGCTTGCTCTCTTCACTCCTTGCATTGACCTGGCATTGCAGTGCCACCAGGAACGGTGCACCATTCTCTTTTTTCTGTGAAAACCAAAGCAAGGCTGGAACTAGAAGGACGTTAACGTGTGCCTGTGCCTGTGCCCGTGCCCGTGCGTCAACGTAATTGCAAGCCCATGTTTCTTGTAAGGAAGCAGCAGTGTAAAAGCTTACAGCACCTGGTATTCCCAGGCGGTCTCCCATCCAAGTACTAACCAGGCCCGACCCTGCTTAGCTTCCGAGATCAGACGAGATCGGGCGTGCTCAGGGTGGTATGGCCGTAAGCCGACGGGCTGGGGACACAGACTCCTTTTATAGACTAGGCAAGGCCCCCTGCTCGTGGAGGAGCTCAAAAGTCAGCCTTTCGAACACACTGCACTTGAGCCTTTATCTCGACTACCTGCTACACTCTATTCCAGTATTAGGAAGCTACACCGAGATGGGTAAGCTGCTTCCCATCTCCAAGCTTCTCACATGCTTGCAGAGCGACATCCAAGGCTGAAACTAGAAGGACGTTAACGTGTGCCCGTGCGTCAACGTAATTGCAAGCCCATGTTTCTTGTAAGGAAGCAGCAGTGTAAAAGCTTACAGCACCTGGTATTCCCAGGCGGTCTCCCATCCAAGTACTAACCTGGCCCGACTGTGCTTAGCTTCCGAGATCAGACGAGATCGGCCGTGCTCAGGGTGGTATGGCCGTAAGCCCAGGGGCCGGGGACACAGACTCCTTTTATAGACTAGGCAAGGCCCCCTGCTCGTGGAGGAGCTCAAAAGTCAGCCTTTCGAACACACTGCACTTGAGCCTTTATCTCCACTACCTGCTACACTATATTCCAGTATTAGGAAGCTACACCGAGATGGGTAAGCTGCTGCCCATCTCCAAGCTTCTCACGTGCTTGCAGAGCGACATCCAAGGCTGAAACTAGAAGGAGGTTAACGTGTGCCTGTGTGTCAACGTAATTGCAAGCCCATGTTTCTTGTAAGGAAGCAGCAGTGTAAAAGCATACAGCACCTGGTATTCCCAGGCTGTCTCCCATCCAAGTACTAACCAGGCCCGACCCTGCTTAGCTTCCGAGATCAGACGAGATCGGGCGTGCTCAGGGTGGTATGGCCGTAAGCCGACAGGCTGGGGACACAGACTCCTTTTATAGACTAGGCAAGGCCCCCTGCTCGTGGAGGAGCTCAAAGGTCAGCCTTTCGAACGTTCAAGAGTTTAAGTTGTTTTTGGTGGGCTTTGCTGTATGGCCGCGCCCTTTGAGTGTGTCAAATGTCAAGCAGCTGTCTGTCAAGGCTCAGAGTGCACTTAGATCACCTTGGGGCGGAGGTGATCAGCAGCAGCCTTTGTTATGCGCACTTAAAAAACATGGCACCACAACAAGTAACTTGTGTGCCAAGATCTTGAGTTGGCCCCAGACACTTGTGGGCCATCGCTTCTCGGCCTTTTGGCTAAGATCAAGTGTAGTATCTGTTCTTATCAGTTTAATATCTGATATGTCCTCTATATGGGGATTAAATATTAAATGCATTTTTGAGCATTGGGAGGTGAAAACTGGGGCTTGCTCTCTTCACTCCTTGCATTGACCTGGCAT
>NC_081149.1:2758700-2763700 GCF_958295425.1 Solea solea | reverse complement strand
GGCTGTGGACACAGACTCCTTTTATAGACTAGGTAAGGCCCCCTGCTCGTGGAGGAGCTCAAAGGTCAGCCTTTCGAACGTTCAAGAGTTTAAGTTGTTTTTGGTGGGCTTTGCTGTATGGCCGCGCCCTTTGAGTGTGTCAAATGTCAAGCAGCTGTCCGTCAAGGCTCAGAGTGCACTTAGATCACCTTGGGGCGGAGGTGATCAGCAGCAGCCTTTGTTATGCGCACTTAAAAAACATGGCACCACAACAAGTAACTTGTGTGCCAAGATCTTGAGTTGGCCCCAGACACTTGTGGGCCATCGCTTCTCGGCCTTTTGGCTAAGATCAAGTGTAGTATCTGTTCTTATCAGTTTAATATCTGATATGTCCTCTATATGGGGATTAAATATTAAATGCATTTTTGAGCATTGGGAGGTGAAAACTGGGGCTTGCTCTCTTCACTCCTTGCATTGACCTGGCATTGCAGTGCCACCAGGAACGGTGCACCATTCTCTTTTTTCTGTGAAAACCAAAGCAAGGCTGGAACTAGAAGGACGTTAACGTGTGCCTGTGCCTGTGCCCGTGCCCGTGCGTCAACGTAATTGCAAGCCCATGTTTCTTGTAAGGAAGCAGCAGTGTAAAAGCTTACAGCACCTGGTATTCCCAGGCTGTCTTTCATCCAAGTACTAACCAGCCCCGACCCTGCTTAGCTTCCGAGATCAGACGAGATCGGGCGTGCTCAGGGTGGTATGGCTGTAAGCCTACGGGCTGGGGACACAGACTCCTTTTATAGACTAGGCAAGGCCCCCTGCTCGTGGAGGAGCTCAAAAGTCAGCCTTTCGAACGTTCAAGAGTTTAAGTTGTTTTTGGTGGGCTTTGCTGTATGGCCGCGCCCTTTGAGTGTGTCAAATGTCAAGCAGCTGTCCGTCAAGGCTCAGAGGTGCACTTAGATCATCTTGGGGCTGAGGTGATCAGCAGCAGCCTTTGTTATGCGCACTTAAAAAACATGGCACCACAACAAGTAACTTGTGTGCCAAGATCTTGAGTTGGCCCCACACACTTGTGGGCCATCGCTTCTCGGCCTTTTGGCTAAGATCAAGTGTAGTATCTGTTCTTATCAGTTTAATATCTGATATGTCCTCTATATGAGGATTAAATATTAAATGCATTTTTGAGCATTGGGAGGTGAAAACTGGGGCTTGCTCTCTTCACTCCTTGCATTTACCTGGCATTGCAGTGCCACCAGGAACGGTGCACCATTCTCTTTTTTCTGTGAAAACCAAAGCAAGGCTGGAACTAGAAGGACGTTAACGTGTGCCTGTGCCCGTGCCCGTGCGTCAACGTAATTGCAAGCCCATGTTTCTTGTAAGGAAGCAGCAGTATAAAAGCTTACAGCACCTGGTATTCCCGGGTGGTCTCCCATCCAAGTACTAACCAGGCCCGACCCTGCTTAGCTTCCGAGATCAGACGAGATCGGGCGTGCTCAGGGTGGTATGGCCGTAAGCCGACGGGCTGGGGACACAGACTCCTTTTATAGACTAGGCAAGGCCCCCTGCTCGTGGAGGAGCTCAAAAGTCAGCCTTTCGAACACACTGCACTTGAGCCTTTATCTCCACTACCTGCTACACTCTATTCCAGTATTAGGAAGCTACACCGAGATAGGTAAGCTGCTCCCCATCTCCAAGCTTCTCATGTGCTTGCAGAGCGACATCCAAGGCTGAAACTAGAAGGACGTTAACGTGTGCCTGTGCGTCAACGTAATTGCAAGCCCATGTTTCTTGTAAGGAAGCAGCAGTGTAAAAGCTTACAGCACCTGGTATTCCCAGGCGGTCTCCCATCCAAGTACTAACCAGGCCCGACCCTGCTTAGCTTCCGAGATCAGACGAGATCGGGCGTGCTCAGGGTGGTATGGCCGTAAGCCGACGGGCTGGGGACACAGACTCCTTTTATAGACTAGGCAAGGCCCCCTGCTCGTGGAGGAGCTCAAAAGTCAGCCTTTCGAACACACTGCACTTGAGCCTTTATCTCCACTACCTGCTACACTCTATTCCAGTATTAGGAAGCTACACCGAGATGGGTAAGCTGCTCCCCATCTCCAAGCTTCTCACGTGCTTGCAGAGCGACATCCAAGGCTGAAACTAGAAGGAGGTTAACGTGTGCCCGTGCGTCAACGTAATTGCAAGCCCATGTTTCTTGTAAGGAAGCAGCAGTGTAAAAGCTTACAGCACCTGGTATTCCCAGGCGGTCTCCCATCCAAGTACTAACCAGGCCCCACCCTGCTTAGCTTTCGAGATCAGACGAGATCGGGCGTGCTCAGGGTGGTATGGCCGTAAGCCGACGGGCTGGGGACACAGACTCCTTTTATAGACTAGGCAAGGCCCCCTGCTCGTGGAGGAGCTCAAAGGTCAGCCTTTCGAACGTTCAAGAGTTTAAGTTGTTTTTGGTGGGCTTTGCTGTATGGCCGCGCCCTTTGAGTGTGTCAAATGTCAAGCAGCTGTCCGTCAAGGCTCAGAGGTGCACTTAGATCACCTTGGGGCGGAGGTGATCAGCAGCAGCCTTTGTTATGCGCACTTAAAAAACATGGCACCACAACAAGTAACTTGTGCGTCAAGATCTTGAGTTGGCCCCAGACACTTGTGGGCCATCGCTTCTCGGCCTTTTGGCTAAGATCAAGTGTAGTATCTGTTCTTATCAGTTTAATATCTGATATGTCCTCTATATGGGGATTAAATATTAAATGCATTTTTGAGCATTGGGAGGTGAAAACTGGGGCTTGCTCTCTTCACTCCTTGCATTGACCTGGCATTGCAGTGCCACCAGGAACGGTGCACCACTCTCTTTTTTCTGTGAAAACCAAAGCAAGGCTGGAACTAGAAGGACGTTAACGTGTGCCTGTGCCCATGCCCGTGCGTCAACGTAATTGCAAGCCCATGTTTCTTGTAAGGAAGCAGCAGTGTAAAAGCTTACAGCACCTGGTATTCCCAGGCGGTCTCCCATCCAAGTACTAACCAGGCCCGACCCTGCTTAGCTTCCGAGATCAGACGAGATCGGGCGTGCTCAGGGTGGTATGGCCGTAGGCCGACGGGCTGGGGACACAGACTCCTTTTATAGACTAGGCAAGGCCCCCTGCTCGTGGAGGAGCTCAAAAGTCAGCCTTTCGAACACACTGCACTTGAGCCTTTATCTCCACTACCTGCTACACTCTATTCCAGTATTAGGAAGCTACACCGAGATGGGTAAGCTGCTCCCCATCTCCAAGCTTCTCACGTGCTTGCAGAGCGACATCCAAGGCTGAAACTAGAAGGACGTTAACGTGTGCCCGTGCGTCAACGTAATTGCAAGCCCATGTTTCTTGTAAGGAAGCAGCAGTGTAAAAGCTTACAGCACCTGGTATTCCCAGGCGGTCTCCCATCCAAGTACTAACCAGGTCCGATCCTGCTTAGCTTCCGAGATCAGACGAGATCGGGCGTGCTCAGGGTGGTATGGCCGTAAGCCGACGGGCTGTGGACACAGACTCCTTTTATAGACTAGGTAAGGCCCCCTGCTCGTGGAGGAGCTCAAAGGTCAGCCTTTCGAACGTTCAAGAGTTTAAGTTGTTTTTGGTGGGCTTTGCTGTATGGCCGCGCCCTTTGAGTGTGTCAAATGTCAAGCAGCTGTCCGTCAAGGCTCAGAGTGCACTTAGATCACCTTGGGGCGGAGGTGATCAGCAGCAGCCTTTGTTATGCGCACTTAAAAAACATGGCACCACAACAAGTAACTTGTGTGCCAAGATCTTGAGTTGGCCCCAGACACTTGTGGGCCATCGCTTCTCGGCCTTTTGGCTAAGATCAAGTGTAGTATCTGTTCTTATCAGTTTAATATCTGATATGTCCTCTATATGGGGATTAAATATTAAATGCATTTTTGAGCATTGGGAGGTGAAAACTGGGGCTTGCTCTCTTCACTCCTTGCATTGACCTGGCATTGCAGTGCCACCAGGAACGGTGCACCATTCTCTTTTTTCTGTGAAAACCAAAGCAAGGCTGGAACTAGAAGGACGTTAACGTGTGCCTGTGCCTGTGCCCGTGCCCGTGCGTCAACGTAATTGCAAGCCCATGTTTCTTGTAAGGAAGCAGCAGTGTAAAAGCTTACAGCACCTGGTATTCCCAGGCTGTCTTTCATCCAAGTACTAACCAGCCCCGACCCTGCTTAGCTTCCGAGATCAGACGAGATCGGGCGTGCTCAGGGTGGTATGGCTGTAAGCCTACGGGCTGGGGACACAGACTCCTTTTATAGACTAGGCAAGGCCCCCTGCTCGTGGAGGAGCTCAAAAGTCAGCCTTTCGAACGTTCAAGAGTTTAAGTTGTTTTTGGTGGGCTTTGCTGTATGGCCGCGCCCTTTGAGTGTGTCAAATGTCAAGCAGCTGTCCGTCAAGGCTCAGAGGTGCACTTAGATCATCTTGGGGCTGAGGTGATCAGCAGCAGCCTTTGTTATGCGCACTTAAAAAACATGGCACCACAACAAGTAACTTGTGTGCCAAGATCTTGAGTTGGCCCCACACACTTGTGGGCCATCGCTTCTCGGCCTTTTGGCTAAGATCAAGTGTAGTATCTGTTCTTATCAGTTTAATATCTGATATGTCCTCTATATGAGGATTAAATATTAAATGCATTTTTGAGCATTGGGAGGTGAAAACTGGGGCTTGCTCTCTTCACTCCTTGCATTTACCTGGCATTGCAGTGCCACCAGGAACGGTGCACCATTCTCTTTTTTCTGTGAAAACCAAAGCAAGGCTGGAACTAGAAGGACGTTAACGTGTGCCTGTGCCCGTGCCCGTGCGTCAACGTAATTGCAAGCCCATGTTTCTTGTAAGGAAGCAGCAGTATAAAAGCTTACAGCACCTGGTATTCCCGGGTGGTCTCCCATCCAAGTACTAACCAGGCCCGACCCTGCTTAGCTTCCGAGATCAGACGAGATCGGGCGTGCTCAGGGTGGTATGGCCGTAAGCCGACGGGCTGGGGACACAGACTCCTTTTAT
>NC_081149.1:2743700-2751200 GCF_958295425.1 Solea solea | reverse complement strand
TCAACGTAATTGCAAGCCCATGTTTCTTGTAAGGAAGCAGCAGTGTAAAAGCTTACAGCACCTGGTATTCCCAGGCGGTCTCCCATCCAAGTACTAACCAGGCCCGACCCTGCTTAGCTTCCGAGATCAGACGAGATCGGGCGTGCTCAGGGTGGTATGGCCGTAAGCCGACGGGCTGGGGACACAGACTCCTTTTATAGACTAGGCAAGGCCCCCTGCTCGTGGAGGAGCTCAAAAGTCAGCCTTTCGAACACACTGCACTTGAGCCTTTATCTCCACTACCTGCTACACTCTATTCCAGTATTAGGAAGCTACACCGAGATGGGTAAGCTGCTCCCCATCTCCAAGCTTCTCACGTGCTTGCAGAGCGACATCCAAGGCTGAAACTAGAAGGACGTTAACGTGTGCCCGTGCGTCAACGTAATTGCAAGCCCATGTTTCTTGTAAGGAAGCAGCAGTGTAAAAGCTTACAGCACCTGGTATTCCCAGGCGGTCTCCCATCCAAGTACTAACCAGGCCCGACCCTGCTTAGCTTCCGAGATCAGACGAGATCGGGCGTGCTCAGGGTGGTATGGCCGTAAGCCGACGGGCTGGGGACACAGACTCCTTTTATAGACTAGGCAAGGCCCCCTGCTCGTGGAGGAGCTCAAAAGTCAGCCTTTCGAACACACTGCACTTGAGCCTTTATCTCCACTACCTGCTACACTCTATTCCAGTATTAGGAAGCTACACCGAGATGGGTAAGCTGCTCCCCATCTCCAAGCTTCTCACGTGCTTGCAGAGCGACATCCAAGGCTGAAACTAGAAGGACGTTAACGTGTGCCCGTGCGTCAACGTAATTGCAAGCCCATGTTTCTTGTAAGGAAGCAGCAGTGTAAAAGCTTACAGCACCTGGTATTCCCAGGCGGTCTCCCATCCAAGTACTAACCAGGCCCGACCCTGCTTAGCTTCCGAGATCAGACGAGATCGGGCGTGCTCAGGGTGGTATGGCCGTAAGCCGACGGGCTGGGGACACAGACTCCTTTTATAGACTAGGCAAGGCCCCCTGCTCGTGGAGGAGCTCAAAAGTCAGCCTTTCGAACACACTGCACTTGAGCCTTTATCTCCACTACCTGCTACACTATATTCCAGTATTAGGAAGCTACACCGAGATGGGTAAGCTGCTGCCCATCTCCAAGCTTCTCACGTGCTTGCAGAGCGACATCCAAGGCTGAAACTAGAAGGAGGTTAACGTGTGCCCGTGCGTCAACGTAATTGCAAGCCCATGTTTCTTGTAAGGAAGCAGCAGTGTAAAAGCTTACAGCACCTGGTATTCCCAGGCGGTCTCCCATCCAGGTACTAACCAGGCCCGACCCTGCTTAGCTTCCGAGATCAGACGAGATCGGGCGTGCTCAGGGTGGTATGGCCGTAAGCCGACGGGCTGGGGACACAGACTCCTTTTATAGACTAGGCAAGGCCCCCTGCTCGTGGAGGAGCTCAAAAGTCAGCCTTTCGAACACACTGCACTTGAGCCTTTATCTCCACTACCTGCTACACTATATTCCAGTATTAGGAAGCTACATCGAGATGGGTAAGCTGCTGCCCATCTCCAAGCTTCTCACGTGCTTGCAGAGCGACATCCAAGGCTGAAACTAGAAGGACGTTAACGTGTGCCCGTGCGTCAACGTAATTGCAAGCCCATGTTTCTTGTAAGGAAGCAGCAGTGTAAAAGCTTACAGCACCTGGTATTCCCAGGCGGTCTCCCATCCAAGTACTAACCAGGCCCGACCCTGCTTAGCTTCCGAGATCAGACGAGATAGAGCGTGCTCAGGGTGGTATGGCCGTAAGCCGACGGGCTGGGGACACAGACTCCTTTTATAGACTAGGCAAGGCCCCCTGCTCGTGGAGGAGCTCAAAGGTCAGCCTTTCGAACGTTCAAGAGTTTAAGTTGTTTTTGGTGGGCTTTGCTGTATGGCCGCGCCCTTTGAGTGTGTCAAATGTCAAGCAGCTGTCCGTCAAGGCTCAGAGGTGCACTTAGATCACCTTGGGGCGGAGGTGATCAGCAGCAGCCTTTGTTATGCGCACTTAAAAAACATGGCACCACAACAAGTAACTTGTGTGCCAAGATCTTGAGTTGGCCCCAGACACTTGTGGGCCATCGCTTCTCGGCCTTTTGGCTAAGATCAAGTGTAGTATCTGTTCTTATCAGTTTAATATCTGATATGTCCTCTATATGGGGATTAAATATTAAATGCATTTTTGAGCATTGGGAGGTGAAAACTGGGGCTTGCTCTCTTCACTCCTTGCATTGACCTGGCATTGCAGTGCCACCAGGAACGGTGCACCATTCTCTTTTTTCTGTGAAAACCAAAGCAAGGCTGGAACTAGAAGGACGTTAACGTGTGCCTGTGCCCGTGCCTGTGCGTCAACGTAATTGCAAGCCCATGTTTCTTGTAAGGAAGCAGCAGTGTAAAAGCTTACAGCACCTGGTATTCCCAGGCGGTCTCCCATCCAAGTACTAACCAGGCCCGACCCTGCTTAGCTTCCGAGATCAGACGAGATCGGGCGTGCTCAGGGTGGTATGGCCGTAAGCCGACGGGCTGGGGACACAGACTCCTTTTATAGACTAGGCAAGGCCCCCTGCTCGTGGAGGAGCTCAAAAGTCAGCCTTTCGAACACACTGCACTTGAGCCTTTATCTCCACTACCTGCTACACTATATTCCAGTATTAGGAAGCTACATCGAGATGGGTAAGCTGCTGCCCATCTCCAAGCTTCTCACGTGCTTGCAGAGCGACATCCAAGGCTGAAACTAGAAGGACGTTAACGTGTGCCCGTGCGTCAACGTAATTGCAAGCCCATGTTTCTTGTAAGGAAGCAGCAGTGTAAAAGCTTACAGCACCTGGTATTCCCAGGCGGTCTCCCATCCAAGTACTAACCAGGCCCGACCCTGCTTAGCTTCCGAGATCAGACGAGATCGAGCGTGCTCAGGGTGGTATGGCCGTAAGCCGACGGGCTGGGGACACAGACTCCTTTTATAGACTAGGCAAGGCCCCCTGCTCGTGGAGGAGCTCAAAGGTCAGCCTTTCGAACGTTCAAGAGTTTAAGTTGTTTTTGGTGGGCTTTGCTGTATGGCCGCGCCCTTTGAGTGTGTCAAATGTCAAGCAGCTGTTCGTCAAGGCTCAGAGGTGCACTTAGATCACCTTGGGGCGGAGGTGATCAGCAGCAGCCTTTGTTATGCGCACTTAAAAAACATGGCACCACAACAAGTAACTTGTGTGCCAAGATCTTGAGTTGGCCCCAGACACTTGTGGGCCATCGCTTCTCGGCCTTTTGGCTAAGATCAAGTGTAGTATCTGTTCTTATCAGTTTAATATCTGATATGTCCTCTATATGGGGATTAAATATTAAATGCATTTTTGAGCATTGGGAGGTGAAAACTGGGGCTTGCTCTCTTCACTCCTTGCATTGACCTGGCATTGCAGTGCCACCAGGAACGGTGCACCATTCTCTTTTTTCTGTGAAAACCAAAGCAAGGCTGGAACTAGAAGGACGTTAACGTGTGCCTGTGCCCGTGCCCGTGCGTCAACGTAATTGCAAGCCCATGTTTCTTGTAAGGAAGCAGCAGTGTAAAAGCTTACAGCACCTGGTATTCCCAGGCGGTCTCCCATCCAAGTACTAACCAGGCCCGACCCTGCTTAGCTTCCGAGATCAGACGAGATCGGGCGTGCTCAGGGTGGTATGGCCGTAAGCCGACGGGCTGGGGACACAGACTCCTTTTATAGACTAGGCAAGGCCCCCTGCTCGTGGAGGAGCTCAAAGGTCAGCCTTTCGAACGTTCAAGAGTTTAAGTTGTTTTTGGTGGGCTTTGCTGTATGGCCGCGCCCTTTGAGTGTGTCAAATGTCAAGCAGCTGTCCGTCAAGGCTCAGAGGTGCACTTAGATCACCTTGGGGCAGAGGTGATCAGCAGCAGCCTTTGTTATGCGCACTTAAAAAACATGGCACCACAACAAGTAACTTGTGTGCCAAGATCTTGAGTTGGCCCCACACACTTGTGGGCCATCGCTTCTCGGCCTTTTGGCTAAGATCAAGTGTAGTATCTGTTCTTATCAGTTTAATATCTGATATGTCCTCTATATGGGGATTAAATATTAAATGCATTTTTGAGCATTGGGAGGTGAAAACTGGGGCTTGCTCTCTTCACTCCTTGCATTGACCTGGCATTGCAGTGCCACCAGGAACGGTGCACCATTCTCTTTTTTCTGTGAAAACCATAGCAAGGCTGGAACTAGAAGGACGTTAACGTGTGCCTGTGCCCGTGCCCGTGCGTCAACGTAATTGCAAGCCCATGTTTCTTGTAAGGAAGCAGCAGTGTAAAAGCTTACAGCACCTGGTATTCCCAGGCGGTCTCCCATCCAAGTACTAACCAGGCCCGACCCTGCTTAGCTTCCGAGATCAGACGAGATCGGGCGTGCTCAGGGTGGTATGGCCGTAAGCCGACGGGCTGGGGACACAGACTCCTTTTATAGACTAGGCAAGGCCCCCTGCTCGTGGAGGAGCTCAAAGGTCAGCCTTTCGAACGTTCAAGAGTTTAAGTTGTTTTTGGTGGGCTTTGCTGTATGGCCGCGCCCTTTGAGTGTGTCAAATGTCAAGCAGCTGTCCGTCAAGGCTCAGAGGTGCACTTAGATCACCTTGGGGCAGAGGTGATCAGCAGCAGCCTTTGTTATGCGCACTTAAAAAACATGGCACCACAACAAGTAACTTGTGTGCCAAGATCTTGAGTTGGCCCCACACACTTGTGGGCCATCGCTTCTCGGCCTTTTGGCTAAGATCAAGTGTAGTATCTGTTCTTATCAGTTTAATATCTGATATGTCCTCTATATGGGGATTAAATATTAAATGCATTTTTGAGCATTGGGAGGTGAAAACTGGGGCTTGCTCTCTTCACTCCTTGCATTGACCTGGCATTGCAGTGCCACCAGGAACGGTGCACCATTCTCTTTTTTCTGTGAAAACCATAGCAAGGCTGGAACTAGAAGGACGTTAACGTGTGCCTGTGCCCGTGCCCGTGCGTCAACGTAATTGCAAGCCCATGTTTCTTGTAAGGAAGCAGCAGTGTAAAAGCTTACAGCACCTGGTATTCCCAGGCGGTCTCCCATCCAAGTACTAACCAGGCCCGACCCTGCTTAGCTTCCGAGATCAGACGAGATCGGGCGTGCTCAGGGTGGTATGGCCGTAAGCCGACGGGCTGGGGACACAGACTCCTTTTATAGACTAGGCAAGGCCCCCTGCTCGTGGAGGAGCTCAAAAGTCAGCCTTTCGAACACACTGCACTTGAGCCTTTATCTCCACTACCTGCTACACTATATTCCAGTATTAGGAAGCTACATCGAGATGGGTAAGCTGCTGCCCATCTCCAAGCTTCTCACGTGCTTGCAGAGCGACATCCAAGGCTGAAACTAGAAGGACGTTAACGTGTGCCCGTGCGTCAACGTAATTGCAAGCCCATGTTTCTTGTAAGGAAGCAGCAGTGTAAAAGCTTACAGCACCTGGTATTCCCAGGCGGTCTCCCATCCAAGTACTAACCAGGCCCGACCCTGCTTAGCTTCCGAGATCAGACGAGATCGGGCGTGCTCAGGGTGGTATGGCCATAAGCCGACGGGCTGGGGACACAGACTCCTTTTATAGACTAGGCAAGGCCCCCTGCTCGTGGAGGAGCTCAAAAGTCAGCCTTTCGAACACACTGCACTTGAGCCTTTATCTCCACTACCTGCTACACTCTATTCCAGTATTAGGAAGCTACATCGAGATGGGTAAGCTGCTGCCCATCTCCAAGCTTCTCACGTGCTTGCAGAGCGACATCCAAGGCTGAAACTAGAAGGACGTTAACGTGTGCCCGTGCGTCAACGTAATTGCAAGCCCATGTTTCTTGTAAGGAAGCAGCAGTGTAAAAGCTTACAGCACCTGGTATTCCCAGGCGGTCTCCCATCCAAGTACTAACCAGGCCCGACCCTGCTTAGCTTCCGAGATCAGACGAGATCGAGCATGCTCAGGGTGGTATGGCCGTAAGCCGGCGGGCTGGGGACACAGACTCCTTTTATAGACTAGGCAAGGCCCCCTGCTCGTGGAGGAGCTCAAAGGTCAGCCTTTCGAACGTTCAAGAGTTTAAGTTGTTTTTGGTGGGCTTTGCTGTATGGCCGCGCCCTTTGAGTGTGTCAAATGTCAAGCAGCTGTTCGTCAAGGCTCAGAGGTGCACTTAGATCACCTTGGGGCGGAGGTGATCAGCAGCAGCCTTTGTTATGCGCACTTAAAAAACATGGCACCACAACAAGTAACTTGTGTGCCAAGATCTTGAGTTGGCCCCAGACACTTGTGGGCCATCGCTTCTCGGCCTTTTGGCTAAGATCAAGTGTAGTATCTGTTCTTATCAGTTTAATATCTGATATGTCCTCTATATGGGGATTAAATATTAAATGCATTTTTGAGCATTGGGAGGTGAAAACTGGGGCTTGCTCTCTTCACTCCTTGCATTGACCTGGCATTGCAGTGCCACCAGGAACGGTGCACCATTCTCTTTTTTCTGTGAAAACCAAAGCAAGGCTGGAACTAGAAGGACGTTAACGTGTGCCTGTGCCCGTGCCCGTGCGTCAACGTAATTGCAAGCCCATGTTTCTTGTAAGGAAGCAGCAGTGTAAAAGCTTACAGCACCTGGTATTCCCAGGCGGTCTCCCATCCAAGTACTAACCAGGCCCGACCCTGCTTAGCTTCCGAGATCAGACGAGATCGGGCGTGCTCAGGGTGGTATGGCCGTAAGCCGACGGGCTGGGGACACAGACTCCTTTTATAGACTAGGCAAGGCCCCCTGCTCGTGGAGGAGCTCAAAGGTCAGCCTTTCGAACGTTCAAGAGTTTAAGTTGTTTTTGGTGGGCTTTGCTGTATGGCCGCGCCCTTTGAGTGTGTCAAATGTCAAGCAGCTGTCCGTCAAGGCTCAGAGGTGCACTTAGATCACCTTGGGGCAGAGGTGATCAGCAGCAGCCTTTGTTATGCGCACTTAAAAAACATGGCACCACAACAAGTAACTTGTGTGCCAAGATCTTGAGTTGGCCCCACACACTTGTGGGCCATCGCTTCTCGGCCTTTTGGCTAAGATCAAGTGTAGTATCTGTTCTTATCAGTTTAATATCTGATATGTCCTCTATATGGGGATTAAATATTAAATGCATTTTTGAGCATTGGGAGGTGAAAACTGGGGCTTGCTCTCTTCACTCCTTGCATTGACCTGGCATTGCAGTGCCACCAGGAACGGTGCACCATTCTCTTTTTTCTGTGAAAACCATAGCAAGGCTGGAACTAGAAGGACGTTAACGTGTGCCTGTGCCCGTGCCCGTGCGTCAACGTAATTGCAAGCCCATGTTTCTTGTAAGGAAGCAGCAGTGTAAAAGCTTACAGCACCTGGTATTCCCAGGCGGTCTCCCATCCAAGTACTAACCAGGCCCGACCCTGCTTAGCTTCCGAGATCAGA